>NC_133538.1:408766810-409066810 GCF_048544455.1 Silene latifolia
AGTATTATAGTCTTCCCTCCTTAAAAGAACTTCGTCCCCGAAGTTCAATCCATAAACCAAAAACAAAACACACTAACACCACTCTGACGCAACAACATAACCAAAACTCAAAACAACTCAAAACAAAACTCAAACACACCTCCTAAAACAACACTCAACTTGACTCAAGACACTACTAACTGTACTAAAACCAATATAAAACATGCAAAAACTCTATTTGACCATCTCCTACCCCCCCCCCCCCCTAAAAGAAACATGGTTAAGTCCCCGTAACCACACATACCTGATAAAAAAGAGACGGATATCGCTCCCTCATAGCCTCCTCCGCCTCCCAAGTAGCCTCCTCAACCTCATGGTTAGACCAAAGAACCTTAAGCAACATTGTTTCCCATGTCTAGTTTTCCTAACCTTGCGATCAAGAATCTGTTTGGGTACCTCAAGATAAGACAAGGACTCGTCCAGCTCGATGTTATCTACCTCTAACGTATGTGATGGATCACTCACATACTTCCGCAGGTGAGACACATGAAACACATTATGCACTCTATCTAAAGCAGCTGGTAAAGCTAACCGGTAAGCAACCTCACCCACACGATCCAAAATCTCATATGGTCCAATATACTTCTAGCTCAGCTTCCCTTTCTTCCCAAATCTCATGACCCCACGCATAGGAGACACTTTCAAAAGAACCTTCTCCACAACCTGAACTCTATGTCACGACGATGTAGATCTGCATAACTCTTTTGTCGGTCTTGAGCCGCTTTCATCTTCTGTCTGATCAGCTTAACTTGTTCAACCATCTCCTTTACCATCTCTGGCCCTAAAACCACTACCTTATCTCTATCATCCCAGCAAATCGGACTCCTTCATCTTCTCCCATACAAAGCCTCAAACGGTGCCATGCCATTACTCGTGTGATAGCTGTTGTTATAATAAAACTCAATCAAATCTAATCTCTGCTCCCAGCTACCTCCAAAATCCATAACACAAGCTCGTAACATATCCTCTAAAGTCTTGATGGTCCTCTCTGTCTGGCCATCTGTCGCAGGATGAAATGCAGTACTCATCTTCAAAGTAGTTCCCATCATCTCCTGCAACTCTTTCCAAAACCGTGATATGAACCTCGCATCTCTATCGGACAGTATATCTTAAGGCACCCCATGTAAACGAACCGTGATACGTGCATTTTGTATAATCTTTTTAGCTTATTTCAGCACGTATTTCTATGCGTTTTTATACTGTTTTTATAGTATTTTGCCCCGAATTGGCTACTTTGGTTCGTTTTGCCCGTTTTGTAGAAATGAACGCGGAAGTAGCGAAATCGTACTCTTTTTCGTCCTTTTTGCATGCATTTAGAGGAGACGGTATTTTCCAGAGTGAGATACTCAAGCGTTTGGGAAGCGTCAACGCACGGATTACGAGGCGATCGGGCATGGACTTGAGCCGATTTGAAGACAAAGGACTCGATCGAGCGGTTTACCACTCGATCGAGTGGTTTTTACGTCCCATGTTGGTCGATCAAGTAGTTTTCTACCGATCTAAAGTTCTTTGAGAAGTTGAGTTACTCGATAGAGTAACTATCTACTCGATCGAGTAGATTATGCCGAGGTTTTGCTCGATCGAGTGGTTTTATTCCACTCGATCGAGTGGTTTCTGCTATTATGGGCTTTAATCAGCCCGTGTGTTGATTTATTTCGTAAAACTTATTTACTCTTCTATTTAAGCACGCTTTACTAGGTCATTAGGACTATCTAGCTTTATCTTAATCAGTTTTACAGAGAACTTTACTACGTTGCTTTTTCCCTTTCACTGTAACCTTGTTCTTGGATTTACTTTGCTCGGATTTTGTGTTCTTTACGCCGGATTCGCACGATTGTAATTCCTTTATCTTCTCTTAATAATATTAATTGTTTGGTTACTTTAATTTCTCATTTGCTTCATTTATTTCCTTTGCCCTAATTTAATCTTTATGCGATTTAATTATAGTTTTAATATGTTGAATGCTAGAAATTTATCTGCTGTAAGTTTTGATAGTTTAATTAGCAATATGAGTAGCTAAACCCTTTTCATGTTGGGATTAGGGGATCTGCGGTAGGAATGTGACGATGTAGTAAATGAAATAGATCAATTAATTGTGAGATTCTGTCACCATAGCAATTTAATTGTATCTATCGACTTAGTTGAGTACACGCTTCTGAGTCATCTCTTTAATTTGGCTAAAATTAATCCTAGATCGAAAGATTGGACTAAATAGGCCTGCTATGAACAAAGAGACTACCCCCGACGAGAATGAAAGTTAAGTTAGTGGTATTTTAGGATAGAAAGTGGACCGAAAGGACCTTTTCACATCCGTCTTACATTAATTTGTCTCGAGTCATTTACAAACAGTCACCTGGACTACCGTAGTGAACCGAATTCCCGACATGTCCCTCTCTATCCGATAGTTTAAACTTATTTCTTGCCTTTACTTTCTTTGCCTTTATTTCTCTTCCTTTAAACTTCGTAGTTTAGAAAACAATTCAAACAATCCCCCCCATTTGTGACCAAATAGACGGACTTCTACAGATATCTTGCCTCCCTGAGGAGATCGACCTGACTTCCCTAGCTATATAGTTAGTTTATTTTTGACAGTACACGACGGACGTGTCAAATTTTGGCGCGCCGTTGTCGGGAGGCAATTGCCCTATCTATTTTTGTTTCGTTTATTTTATCCGTCTCGGGAATTTTTATTCCTTGAGGCGCTTCTTATTCATTTTCTTTCAGTGTTGTTTATGCCCGTGGTTAGACAAGTTTGAGTTAGTTTCAGCTGATTCAGAAGAACCAGAGAGACTATTCAGGCATAGACTCCGTCTGCAGAGAAAATCACGAAAGGAAGACTTGAGTACTTTCGAGCCAGAGCTACATCACTCTCTTTTCGAAGAAGACAGACCGATTTCTACAGTAAAGATGCCAAAACTTTCTAGTCATTCAGTGCCTAAAGCAACTTCGATTCCAAAGGGTTTCAATCTCCAGACTGAGGATGGGAATACATTCGACATCCGTCCTTCTTACATCAATCTGGTGGGGAGAAATCTTTATAGAGATGTGGCAGGTGAAGACCCGAGGAAGCACATGGAGGTCTTTACAGACTATTGTTCTACTATCCCCACCACTAAGGGGGTAACTCAAGACAAGATTAAGGAGGTTCTATTTCCTTTCTCTTTGACTGACTCAGCCAGGGTGTGGCTGACTGACTTGGACCGCACAGCTGCAGGTGTCACAGATTACGAGTCTCTTGCTCTTACCTTTTACAAGAGATATTTCCCTCCACAGCGCACCAATCTGCTGAGGGCTAAGATTACCAGTTTCAGACAGGCTCCCGATGAGACTTTATATGAGGCGTGGTCCCGATTCAAGAAGTTGGTGAGGTCTATTCCTCACCATGGTTTTGACCCATGGTTTATAGCTAATCAGTTCTACAATGGGTCAGATGATGACCACAGAGCCATACTTGATGCGTCATCCAGTGGAAGATTCCAAGAGAATACCGATGACGATAAGGGATGGGCCCTTATTGAAGAGATGGCGAATCACAGTGCTGAGTATGGAAACCCGAGGGATAGGATAAGAACAATTCATGCAGTCGATAAGCAGGTTGTGGCTCAGCTGGAAGCCATGAATGCTAGATTTGACAAGTTGGAGTTACGAGCTGTTGGGGAGCCTCAGATGGTCCATGTTCTTAATAGAGGAGAGATCGTTTCATGTGAGAGATGTGGGAGTAATGATGGCCACACTGCTGTTGGCTGTCTTGTGGAGAAGGAACAAGTCCTTGCCTTTCAACAATATAGGCAAGGAGGGGGTTCCTATTACAACAATCAAGAGGCAGTCCATCCCAATTTGAGGTGGACTAGTCAAAATGTGCTCAATCATACTCCTCCTCCGCACCAGCAGCAGCCGTATGTCCCTCCACATAAGGATCAACAAGGCTTTCAGAAGCCTCCTTCCTTCACTCCTCCTAATCACGGTGCATCATCTTCCGGTGGGGTGAGTGAAATTGGTGAGCTAAAGTCCATGTTTCAGTCTTTTACGAAGCACTGGTAGCTGAGTGATCAACAGAAAGATGCATCCATTAAGGCACTTGAAACTCAAGTTGCCCAACTAGCCACGAATCAATCCTCAAGAAAGCAGGGTCAATTACCGACTCAAAATGAGAAGAATCCACATGAGACGGTAAATTTCATCAATCTGAGAAGCGGTCGTTCATATGAGGGACCGGAAGCGTTGAAATCAGACCCGAGGAAGGCTATAACTGATGGTGAACAGTGTTCTGGCGAAGAAAATGAGCTGACGGCTAAGAAAGTGCTCGATTGACTAGTTTCTAGAGGTCGATCGAGCAGATTTGGTGATGAAAGTGCTCGATCGAGTGGTTGTTCTACTCGATCGAGTGAACAGGAAAGTGAAGCTGTTCGATCGAGTGAGATTTCCACTCGATCGAGTGATATTATTGAAGACACCACTCGATCGAATGGACAATTTGGTCGATCGAGTAGTTTAGATAACGGGAAGCTTGTTCGAGAGCCTGCTAGTGCTCGATTAAGCGAGAAATCACCAGAAAGACCTCGTTCGAGAGGTAAGAAGCGTCCAAAGGATACTGAGCTTGCTCCGGGTGATACATTGGAAGAGAGAAACAAGGGACTCGAGATACCCATCACGGTTCCCTTCCCAAGGCGGCTGCAGAATACTAAAGCTAATCAACAATTCGGCAAATTTGTCGAACTCCTGAGAAGCTTAGAAGTCACTGTGCCGTTCACCGAGTTGCTGACAAAGGTACCCTCTTACCTTAAATTTATGAAAGAAATTTTATCGCGTAAGAGGAATATTACTGATAATGAGACAGTAGCTTTGACTGAGGTGGGGTCAGCCCTATTTCAAAATAAGTTACCTCCCAAACAGTCAGATCTGGGTAGTTTTTCAATTCCGTGTCATATCGGTACCCATTTGATTGATAACGCGCTATGCGATCTAGGCACTAGCGTGAGTGTCTTACCGTTGTCTCTGACTAAGAGACTTGGTTTGACAAAGCTGAGTTTCACCAACATGACTTTCCAGATGGCCGACCGTAGTATATCACGGCCACTAGGTATAATAGAAGACATACCTGTTCAGATCGGGAGGTTCTTTATTCCCATTGATTTCATTGTCTTAGACATCCCCGAAGATGCACACACCCCTATTATTTTAGGGAGACCATTTTTGTCTCACGCCCGTGCGATGGACGTCGGGGAAGACTTTGACCTTTCAGGTAGGGGACGAGGAGCAGGTTTTCCATCAGTCTAAGCTCCGGAGGGCTCCCATGCAAGCTCAGCCTTACAATGCCCTCTCTTCTATTGACCCTATTATTGACACTCCAGATGAAAATTTGGAGTATTATGCTACTATTGTTACCCCTCCGCCTCAGATTGAGAGAAAAAAGGAGGAAAGTTCGTCTGTTTTCCTTGCTGCAGGTACAGATGAAAGCAATGAAGGAGCTGTCAAAAGGTGTTGTGCAATTATTGTCAATCAAATTGGAGATGAGGATGCTCAAGACGGTGATAAAGGAGCAAGGATGAGGAAAGTTCGTGCTTATGTGGATGTGAATTATTCCCCTTCTAAAGAATTAAATGATTCAATATCAAGCTCATGGAAGTTGAAGAGGACAATCAATGTTGCTGAGATGACGTCCTCCAGTCAGGGGCCATCCACGGGGCTACTGAATTGCATTGGGAATTGAGCGGGGAAATGCCCCGTGTAACACCTTGTAAAAATAATTTTTAAATTTTCCGTTGAATTTCTTTTATTGCTTTTAATTAGGACAATTAATTTTTAGCGTAGATTTAAGATTATAGACTGTTCTTCAACGTATTTGGTATTTTGGGATATTTTTGCACGTCTTTTTATGCAGGTTTGGGGAATTTTTACGCATTCCAAAGGAAGAAATGACGAAATTAAAGAGCTTACGCGAGAAAAGAGCTCGATCGAGTACTTTTTGTACTCGATCGAGTGAAAAATGGTTGATCGAATGCTTCTTTTCAGTCGATCGAGTAAAGCATAAAAAAGGAGTTCTCGACCGAGTAGAATTCTACTCGATCGAGTAGGTGAAGCATCAAAGTCCTCGATCGAGTAGTTTTAAACCACTCGATCGAGTGAATTCGCAGAGAACACAGGGAGTTTTCTTTTAAACTCTTTATTTTTGTTTCTAATTCATTCTTCACCTAATTTTCGTCTCCCTCTTCCCTAATTGCGATCCAAAAATCCCCCATATCCTAATTTTTCTTGCCCAATCACCAAATCCGTCACCTACAATTTGTTGCTTGTTAATTAATCTTCCAAAGCCCTTTGTTTTCTGCTTGATTCGTGCTCCTTTACACGGTTTTAAAGCGAGTTTAGGGTTCGCCGTTTTCGAACAAAGAAATTGCCATTTTTGCTTGTGTTTTTTTTGAAGATTGATTGCAATTTGTAGGCTATTCTCATCAAGTAAGTGATTCCTCTACCTTCATTGCATTTTGATTTCATTACTTTTGCATTTTTATAAGGTAAAATGGAATTAGGGTTTCGAAATTGTTGGTTTAGTCAAATTTTTCGACTTTAATTATCTTTGTCTGCCCTTACTTGTCTTGCTTGATGATCAATCCCCATTCCTCGCTGTTGTTGCATGTTTATTTCGAATTTTACACGATTTTTGATATATGGGTTCGGACAGTTGAAATTTTCGATTTGTCATTATGGTTCTTGTTCTTTGTAATTTGCCCAGTAACTTTATTGTTGCTTAATTGCCGTTGTCATTATCTGTTATGCCCGCCTTATCGCCATTTACATGCTATAATTCAAAATTTTTGAGGGATATTGGGAATTCTAAGGGCTGAAGTCGAATTTTCGACTGTTTGGGGATTCACATCTTCATTACTCTCCGGGTTTTTCGTCTTTGTTTTAGACACTGTTAGCCGCTGTTTTCTTATCATACCCCCTGCCCTATGTTTACAGGATAGAGTCTAACTCACTACCTTCTACTAGCACCACTTCTAGCCCATCCTTGAGTGAGACGGTGGTCCCTGCTGTTACCACCGCCTCCACTTTAGTCGCATCTGCAGACCCGTGTTCTAGTTTCACTGCAGTATAGTTTTCCTCCACTAGCTCTGCCGCTAGCTCAATTTCGGTTGCCACTTCCTCTACGACCACCACCATCTAGCACTCGCTACTAGTCTCTCTTGGTGGTGGCCACAGCACTACACTACTCCGCTCCACCCATGTTTTCACACTGTGGTGGACTCGCCTACAAAGTGCAATGCCGCTTAGAGCGACCACGGTTCCTCACACCGTCACCGCACGGGCTTCTGCTTTGAGTTCCAGTGGCCGGGGCCGAGGTCGTGGGCGTTACCGTTCTACGTCAGCTCCCACTACTTCCACTTCTGACGCTCCTTCTACTTCAGCTGCTCCTTCTACTTCTGGCACGGTCACAGTCCGAGGGGACACCTCCCTCGACCCTCACCCAGACTATCCGCAGGTATATTTTGTTAACGTTTTCCATCGTAAGAAGTTTTATCACCTGCTAGGCTGCGTGTTTGTACCTTCCCGGTTTCTAGAGAAATCGGCACTTGTGAGACTCGGCATTTACGAGTCGGTTTGTGCTTTGCTACGGGGCACGGGGATGGCCGGACTCATCACTATGAGTGGCCCCACCTTTTTGGAGCTGAGCCTCGAGTTTCTCAGCACCTTTACCTTCTCCTCCGGGGCACACGATGCTGACCCCACTAGTTCTTCAGTGTCCTTCCGGTTGTTTAACCGGACTTTTCCGATGACTTTAGAGGAGTTTGGTAGGAGACTTGGTCTCTCCTCTACGGGAGAGACTGCACCCCCTAGGAGGGTCTTTCGTCAGCTTTGGCGGACTCTGGCCCAGACCACTTTCAGGGAGCGAAAGCTCCAACAGGTCCACCTTCCCCATGTCCGTTGTTTTCTTAGATTTATGGGGAGCACTATTTTCGGCCGAAAAGAGCCGAACAACATCACAAACACCGAGCTCTCCATCCTGAGCGGTTACCTAAACATTGACTGCAAGGGTCCTTTCACCCTCAACATAGCTTACTTGACCGCCCAGTACCTTCAGAGCCAGGGGCTGAAGGAGACAGGAACTATTGCTTGCGGTGGCATAGCCACCATTCTTGCCTGTTTCTTCTTCCCCGTTTGGCCTCGTGACTTGCAGTACCTCGAGGGAGAGAGGCTACTGAGTCTGGATGCCATGCTCTCTCAACATTGACTGACCCCAGACTACCTGACATGGAAGATAGACGGCTTCCTGTCTGTAGACTTACCCTGTGACACTCTCCCTTGTCTAGACACTCTGCCTACTGTTGCTAGGGGTGCCCGACTTCCACCACTGCCTGACCTTCACCTTCCACTCCGACCACCTCCCGCTGCACCCGCCGCCAAGAAGCGGCGTCTTGAGACAGGAGAGGGACCCCCACACCTTCAGGGAGTACCCTGCCTTCCACGGCTACTCCCATCCCGACCCATACTCCCACTAGTACTACTACTACTCCCACTCCCACTGACCAGACACAGGCACAGCCGGTCCTACCGGCTACTTTCGTACCACCTCCACCCTTTGTGGCGTCCGCGGTCATGGACCAAGGGCGCCGTGACGGTTTGTTGCTTGAGATTGCAGAGCGACAGGCTCGTATGGAGAGGGACTTAGCTCTGACCTTACACCCTCTATACGAGTACCACTTGAGGCGACACCGTCCGATTCCAGAGGGCTGGCCACACCCTTCCTTCTTCCGGTACCCAGCTGAGGGGTACCCGGAGTCTGTTGACGAGGAAGGCGAAGACGAGGACCCTGAGGTGGCAGTGGAGAGAGCTCGAGCTGAGGAGCAGAGGAAGAGAGAGGAGGAGGCTGATCCGGAGTACACAGTGGTGGACGACGACGACGAGTAGCTACTGGTCTACTCACCTCTCCAGTTTTCTGGCTGGTTTGGGTAAGTTCGTCTTTTGTATGTATCTCTTACTCTTTTCTTTTTGTCTCCTTTTATTTTTTGTTTTTATTTTCTTATTGGTTGTATATTCCCGTTCCCCTGTATATATCTGCTGGTGTATGCTGAAGGACAAAGAGGGCGTTGTCCGTTTTGGTTTGGGGAGGGTATTGCATCCTTTTGAGTCTGCATTTGCATTTGTTTTGCATTCACGTTTATTTTTCAGCTTTACATTGTTGTTTATTTTCATTAAAAAATCAAAAATACAAAAAAAATTCTCGTTTATTTTTGCATATAGGTTGAGTCGGAACGGTAGATTTCGATGATGATAATGCACTATAACTTGTCATTTTACTTGAGCCTTGCACTTTTATTGATAGTTATTAGCTTTGTCATACGCATAGTCTACGAGTTTCTGTTCAAATATAGCTGACTGTTTAGACTTGGCCTGATAAATTAGCAAACTACTTCATTAATTCTGAGTTTTAGAGCCCATAACTGGTGACATTCATGACCAGTTCATTAGGAATTGAGAGTAGTACTCCTTGCATAGCATGTTCATCTTTTTTGCACATTTATGACATTCAATTTCTTGTCAAATGCACATATTCGGGTTTGTGGTTGGTGTCACATGCAGGGAGGTGCTAGTAAATTTTCCCTTTCCTTATATTTTTCACCCTTTTAGCTCCACATAAGCCAAAACTTGCCTTTTTAACCCATTAGCTACATCCCAAACTAAGCCTGCCTAGTCAAGCTAGTTAGTATGTCTTTTGTGGTATGAGTTTCCGTCTGCAGTTTGGCTCGTATCTCTTTTGTACAGAGTTGGTGAAAGTAAAGGAAGGGAGTATGAAAAAAAAGAATTGAAAAGGGAAAAAAAAATAAACGTGAAAGAAAGAAAGAAAAAAAATGAAAAATGAAAAAAAAGAAAAAGAAAAAGAAAAAGCTGGAAACGTGAAACAGAAGAAAAAAAAAGAAGTTTAAGAAAAAGAGTTTGTTTTATTTTAGTTAGTCCATTCAGACGGTATTAAAAAAAGGAAAGTTTGTGACCATCTGACTCCTCCGTTCTTATTCTATATTTTTGAGGAGATTGTGTTTGAGTTTAGTGAGTTGTGTGCCAAATGAAGGGCACTTGTACTTGGTTTTTCAGTCAGTTAAGATTCGGATGGTTTATTATGGTCCTGTTAGGAACTAGCTTGACGCTTTTACCTCCACATTTCCATAACATGTTTTGCCTTTTCTCACCTGAACCTCACTATTCCCATATTATTTGATAGCCCTCGGCTGTGACGGACATTATTGGTTGGAGTGTGTGCATTAGTACTTGAATTGTCTTTCATTTTTGTTGCATGCATGCTATGTAGGTCGCAGTTAGGTAGTGACTGTATTTTCTTCTCTCTTTTACATATAACATTCACCCTTTCCTTCATGACAGAAGAGTGACCACGAGAGAGTCCGATTTTGTTGGTCTTGCAAGGTCGATAGGTTGGCTATATTTCTGAATAGCTTATAATTCGTTTGCGTATTGACTGCTTAGCTTTAACTGTTAGTTTTTGTTGCATTAAACTGGTTCAAGTAGACAAGTTAAGCTAGCTCTGAGTTATCATTTCCGTTCCATTAGTTGAATTTTAGTTTACTCGAGGACGAGTAAAGGTTTGGTTTGGGGAGATTTGATACGTGCATTTTGTATAGTCTTTTTAGCCTATTTCAGCACATATTTCTATGCGTTATTATACTGTTTTTATAGTATTTTGCCCCGAATTGGCTACTTTGGTTCGTTTTGCCCGTTTTGTATAAATGAATGCGAAAGTAGTGGAATCGTACTCTTTTTCGTCCTTTTTGCATGCATTTAGAGGAGACGGGATTTTCCAGAGTGAGATACTGCGTTAGGAAGCGTCAAGGCACGGATTACGAGGCAGTCGGGCATGGACTTGAGCTGATTTGAAGACAAAGGACTCGATCGAGCAGTTTTACCACTCGATCGAGTGGTTTTTACGTCCCCTGTTGGTCGATCGAGTAGTTTTCTACTCGATCCAAAGTTGCTGAGAAGTTGAGTTACTCGATCGAGTAACTATCTACTCGATCAAGTAGATTATGCTGAGGTTTTGCTCGATCGAGTGGTTTTATTCCACTCGATCGAGTGGTTTCTGCTATTATGGGCTTTAATCAGCCCGTGTGTTGATTTATTTCACAAAACTTATTTACTCTTCTATTTAAGCACGCTTTACTAGGTCATTAGGACTATCTAGCTTTTATCTTAATCAGTTTTACAGAGAACTTTACTACGTTGCTTTTTCCTTTTCACTGTAACCTTGTTCTTGGATTTACTTTGCTCGGATTTTGTGTTCTTTACGCCGGATTCGCACGATTGTAATTCCTTTCTCTTCTCTTAATAATATTAATCGTTTGGTTACTTTAATTTCTCGTTTGCTTCATTTATTTCCTTTGCCCTAATTTAATCTTTATGCGATTTAATTATAGTTTTAATATGTTGAATGCTGGAAATTTATCTGCTGTTAGTTGATAGTTTAATTAGCAATATGAGTAGCTAAACCCTTTTCATGTTGGGATTAGGGGATCTGCGGTAGGAATGTGACGATGTAGTAAATGAAATAGATCAATTAATTGTGAGATTCTGTCACCATAGCAATTTAATTGTATCTATCGACTTAGTTGAGTGCACGCTTCTGAGTCATCTCTTTAATCTGGCTAAAATTAATCCTAGATCGAAAGATTGGACTAAATAGGCCTGCTATGAACAGTAGACTACCCTGACGAGAATGAAAGTTAAGTTAGTGGTATTTTAGGATAGAAAGTGAACCGAAAGGACTTTTCCACATCCGTCTTACATTAATTCGTCTGAGTCATTTACAGCTGAGTCACTGGACTACCGTAGTGAACCGAATTCCTGACATGTCCCTCTCTATCTGATAGTTTAAACTTATTTCTTGCCTTTACTTCTCTTGCCTTTATTTCT
The DNA here is from genome assembly GCF_048544455.1 of Silene latifolia. Taxonomy (NCBI): domain Eukaryota; kingdom Viridiplantae; phylum Streptophyta; class Magnoliopsida; order Caryophyllales; family Caryophyllaceae; genus Silene; species Silene latifolia. The sequence goes on from NC_133538.1 coordinate 408,778,766, forward strand.
CTTCCTTTAAACTTCGTAGTTTAGAAAACAATTGAAACAATCCCCCCCTTTGTGAGCAAATAGACGGACTTCTACATATATCTTGCCTCCCTGAGGAGATCGACCTGACTTCCCTAGCTATATATTTAGTTTAGTTAGTTTATTTTTGACAGGTACACGACATACGTGTCAAACCACATGCTTCCTATAAGCCAAAGCTAACTGTATCTTGGTCCAATTATCTCTCATCAGCATAAAGTGAGCTGACTTAGTCAAACGGTCAACTATAACCTATATCATGTTATTACCCTGTTGACTCCTCGGCAAAACCACTATAAAATCCATAGAAATGGACTCTCACTTCCACTCAGGTACCTCAAGAGACTTAATCTTTTCTTGTGGTCGTTGCTGCTCTCCTTTAACTCTTTGACATGTCAAACAACGAGTCACAAACTCAGCTGTTTCCTTCTTCATCCCAGGCCACCAGAAAGTCTTCTTCAAATCTTTATATAGCTTATCACCGCCTGGATGTCCCGAATATGGTGTGCAATGAGCCTTTGTCATGATCATCTTCCTCAATTCCTCATCATTAGGATGACACCATCTCCCATCAAATCTCACACTGCCATCTGAATGAATAGAGAATCTAGACACTGTCCCTTTCTCTACTCCAGCTCTCCACTCCTCAATCTTGGGTCCAAAGCCTGCTTCCTGCGAATATCATCATAAAGGTCTGGCTCTACTGTCAAATCTCCCATAACATCCCCTTTCTGTATCATATGTATCCCCATCTTTCCCACCTCAACTCTCAACCTCATCAAAGACATAGCTTTGCATAGAGAATACATACTCTTCCTGCTCAAAGCATCTGCAACCACATTAGCTTTCCCTTCATGGTATATAATATCCATGTCATAATCCCCAATCAGCTCCATCCACCTCTTCTGTCTCAAGTTCAACTCCTTTTGAGTGAAGATGTACTTGAGACTCTTGTGATCTGAAAACACCTTAAAGGTCGCCCCATACAGATAGTGCTTCAAAATCTTGAGATCAAACACAACCGCACCCAACTCTAGATTATGTGTCGGATAGTTCTCCTCATAAGGCTTCAATTGCCAAGAAGCACAGGCAATCACTTTCCGATTCTGCATCAACACACAACCCAGCCCATTCTTTGAAGCATCTGTGTACACTTCAAAGTTCTCATTCCCCTCAGGTACTGCTAAGATTGGAGCTATGGTCAAACGCTCCTTTAATATTTGGAACGCCGTCTCATAACTTTCATCCCAACGGAACCTGTTTTCTTTCCTCATCAAAGCTGTCACAGGTCTGGCTATCTTGGAAAAAATTTTCACGAACCGTAAATAGTACCCTGCCAAACCCAAGAAACTCCTGATCTCTGCCACATTCTTAGGTGCTTCCCATCGAGTAACTGCCTCTATCTTTGCAGGATCCACAGCAACACCCTTCTTTGAAATCACATGCCCTAGAAAAGCAACTTCCTCTAACCAGAACTCACACTTAGACAACTTTGCATAAAGCTGATTGCCTCGCAAAGTCTGCAATACTATCCTCAAATGCTCCTCATGCTCCTCCTTAGTCTTAGAGTAGACTAAGATATCATTGATAAAGACCACAACAAACCGATCCAAAAACTGACTGAAGACCCGGTTCATCAAATCCATAAATACTGCTGGTGCATTAGACAACCCAAACGGCATCACAACATACTCATAGTGACCATACCTCGATGTAAAAGTTGTCTTCGGTATGTCCTCCTCCCGATTCTTCACCTGATGGTAACCCGACCTCAAATCGATCTTAGAAAAGACCGCTGCACCATTGAATTGATCAAACAAATCATCCATCCTCGGTAAAGGATACCTGTTCTTCACTGTAACTCTGTTCAACTCCCTATAATCGATGCATAACCTCAAACTCCCATCTTTATTTTTCACAAACAACACCGATGCTCCCCACGGTGATACACTAGGTCTAATGCATCCCTTCTCAATCAGATCATCCAGCTGTTTCTTCAGCTCCTCCAACTCCTTAGGACCCATGCGGTACGGTGCCTTAGAGATTGGTCTCGTTCCCAGTTTCAACTCAACACTGAAATCTATCTCCCTCTTCGGTGGCAAACCCGGTATCTCATATGGAAAGACATCTTGAAACTCTCCCACCACTGGTATCTGCTCAACTGTCGGACTCTCCATACTATGGTCTCTCACATGGCATAAGATCAACGAACACCCCGTCCTCAGATAAGACTTCAAGGTCACTGCTGCAATCAACTTAACTTTGGGTTTGACAACAAACCCACGATAAGACACACTAATCCCCTTAGGACCTCTCAAAGAAACCCTCTTTTGATAGAAATCTATCTTAGCCTTATACTTACCCAACCAGTCCATACCAACTATCATCTCAAAACCCTCCAAAGGAAACTCTAACAAGTCCACTGGTAGGTCAACCTGCCCAACTATCATAGACACACCTCTATACAACCGCCCACAAGATACAGACTCACCCGACGGTATAAAAACTTCCTCTTTTACAGACTCATACTCACTCAAACCCAACAACTTAGCATGACTCGATGATACAAACGACTGTGACGCTTCCGAATCAAACAAAACAAAGGTAAATACTCCATTAACAAGAAAAGTACGCGTGATAACGTGAGCATCATCCTCAGCTGCTTTCTTCTCCATCATGAACTGCTTACCACTGGTCTTCTGCCCACCTCCTTGACAAGATTAGTGAGGTAGACGGCTTAGCGGCCACCCCCCTGGTTGTTGTTGTTCGTCGCCGGTTTCTGTATGAATTACCGCCATTGCGTTAGCCCCACCATTGTTGTTACTCGACCACCCGGTTATTCCACGACCTGCTACTGCACATTACTAGCATAACTCTGAGATGGACCCTGAGAGAAACTCCCCTTTGAAGGTCTCATGAAACCTCCACTCACAGCACTGGTACACTCATGCCTCTTGTGGCCCACACCGCCACATTTAAAACAAGACAAACCCCAACTGCTGCTACAACCACCACGGACACGCCCATAAGAAGCTCCACCGCTAAACCCCGACCCCTAAGAGTAAGCTCTCACCTGGTTATGGCCGCCCCTCTTATAATTAGACTGACCACCACCCTCACTCTCAGCCTTCCTCTTCTCAAAATCTCCCTCTCGGCTCTCCTTAGCCATCTCAACTAACCTCTCAGCTCTCCTAGCACGCTCGTACACCTCTTTAACATCTTTAAGGACCTCTACCTAAGAACTTCTCCGTAATCTTGGGTGTCAACCCTTCTCAAATCTCAAGGCTAAGTTCTCTTGGTTCAACCCCATGTCCTCTGCGTATCTAGATTTCTCGTTGAACTTATGGTAGTACTCAGCAACTGTCATGTCAGAAGTCATCTTAAAGTCATCAAACTCCTCTCTCAACTTGCTACGCACATGCTCCGGTACAAACTCTCGCCTTATAGCCCTCTTAAACTCATCCCATGGTATAGCAGGTAGCCCTTGTTTCATATATAAGTTCTTAGCACTCACCTTAACCTTATCCCACCACTCACCAGTTGCTTCCCTCAAGTAGAACGCAGCTTGTTCCACTCAAAGTTCCTCTGGGCAATGAACCAAATTAAGTATGTTCTCCATCTCTTTATGCCAATTATCCAACAGAATTGGCGCCCCAGTCCCCATGTACTCATTAGGATTGAACCTTGCTATATGTATACTTATCTTTGAGTGATCTGGCCTCGCCTCTTTATCTTTCCCCACTTTCTTCAAAGCCTCAGTAAGAGCATCTTGGTGCTCCAACATCTTAACAATATCATCTATACTCATGTTCTCTGCCCTGGTATACAACGCGGTTCTTTTTGGCAGCATCTTGAAACTATATAAGAAAAGGTAAACATGAACACACATCCCATATCTCAAAACACGAAAACGGCCTGTACAGCACCTACTCGATCGAGTGCCACAACCCACTCGATCGAGTTGAGGTCACTCGATCGAGTTGCCCACTTACTCGATCGAGTGCCTCGACTCCAGAACCTGACCAAAAAGCTCCAAAAAACGTACTCGATCGAGCCAACCTCCCACTCGATCGAGTTGACCCCACTCGATCGAGTGCCCTATCCTACTCGATCGAGTGCCCAAAAACAGACTACTGTCCAGAAACGGAAAACCACCTACTTGATCGAGGTACACCCACTCGATCGAGTCACTCACCTACTCAATTGAGTGCCCCCCACTCGATCGAGTCATGCAGATTCGTATACTACCCGCATGTTCAATCTCACACTTCCAACTATCTATACCTTTATGCAAAACGACAAATAAGAAGCATATATATATACATGTCTCTTTATATACTCAAACAACAGTAACTTCCCTTCCATGTTTCTAATATGCCATGTTATAAATCAACTATGATGCCATTCATATATTCAACCAATAACACATATCATCATATCATCATCTTCCTTCACTACACATCTCCTATCCTCCACATGCATGCATCCACCGATTCATACAACACATTACAATATAAATACACAACACAAGATAAAAACATAGAGATCCCGACGCAAACCCCATAGTGACCAGTTCAAAGTTGCAAGGCGAGTTCGCGAATTTAGGATGTCTCCCAAGTCTTTGCATTAGCTCCTATAACTCCTACCCAGGTTCATTTTATTTTGACTCCCTATGTTCATTAGGTTCATTGGTTACAGGTTTCAAGATCGTCACTCTGATACCACTTTGTGACACTCCCATACTCCAAGTGCCTTACCAGGACCACTTAAGGTATGAGAACGCCACCATCTCGGTTACCTGAGGCAATGATAAACAAATAGACAATAACGAAACGTACTTAAGTAATATTAAGTTTAAGTGATACAACCCAAAATCCAAAACTGCTAAAAAGAAATACAAATGTTCTCAAAATCCAAACGACTAAAACAACTAGTTCGAGACACAAATGGAAGACTCTAGACCACGTGATAACACCATCCCAAATATCCCTCGCGTAAGCCATCATACCTGCTCAACAATCGCAAACCATCCCCGAAGGATCACCACATTTTAAAACAATTAAACGGGTCGATCACGATTACATAAAACAACAAACATGAATGAAACAAAGTGTTACAATCAACTCAATCAGCACAACTCAATCACCACAACTCCATCTCATCTCCACAATCTGACTATACACTTAAGTGTGTAGTCCTGCCAGAGTACCCATCACAACAAGTACTCCTCGCCGCCAGTGGGGGACCGCAGCCGTTCCCACCTAAGCCCCATTCATCTCCATCGAGCGATAAACCCATGTTCATTAATATGCATATCCCTTCTGTGGCGGGTTTCACAGAAGGCGAATCAAGGGCGTGAAGCCACTCCCGCAAGTGACTCCACTCAGCTAGGGACGCACCCCGAAGATCATAGACAGTTACACAACCAATCAACAATATACTATTAACAATCACCAAAACCAATCCAACATTATAATTAATCAACAATCACCAATACACTATGTAACCAATATTGAGTAGGGAAACCCTACCAGGAATGCAAACACCACAGACGGTCTAGCAGCTAATCAGAATCTCTCCTCGACGAAACCTCCTCCTATAACACGTATACATACAATTACTACCACAATCATACAAATCACCCAAAAACCCCCAATATTACCCAATTAGGGTTTAACCAACCTTAACGAAACATTATGAAAATTATATAAAAAGCTTACCCTCGACACAAGGATCACAACGGTGTAAAGAACGAGACAATCCGACACTCCTAGCCTTGGGATTTGTTAACAATGCGAAGAACACGAACTACATAACTTCTCTTTTTCTCAAAAAGGTTTTTAGAAAGGTTAACAGTGATTAAGAATAGTGACGGCCACCCTTTTATATTAATCTCGCATCATTAACAAAACCCGGCTAATCAACCCGTAAAACACACTTACTCGATCGAGTAAGTGACTTACTCGATCGAGTGGCCCTTACTCGATCGAGTCCCTAACTTACTTTATCGAGTACCCTATAGGCAGCCTACTGTTTTGCGTGGAAAACTACTTACTCGACAGAGTACCCATAGACACATAAAACCGTAGTATTACATTGAACTTTATTCATTCATATGTCAAATGATGTAGTATAATTCACACTCAAGTTATTACTTGATCATTGTCGATTCCTTATCAATTTTCAAGTGTGAAATACTTATCTTGAGTGACTACTTGTGTTCAGTCGTATTCTTGTGGAAATGTTACTATGCTATGCCTTCTTGCTTGACTAGTTTACGCCTCTCTCGTTGGCCGTTCTACCGAGAGTTGGTTATCCTATTCTATTTCCGCCCCTCTAGTTGGCCGTTCTACCGAGAGTTAGGTACTCGAATCCCGTTATGTTGATCGAGTCTTGGATGCAAAATATTTATAGCATGTCGAATCGGAAAACGTTCATCCCGAGAGTCTGGCCAAGTTTACACTAGGATCGTATTATTATTCTCGTCCTACCGGGTGGAATTACGTCAAGAGAAGGAAAAATCTTGCATAGTTTTTTTTTTATTTACATATGTCATTTGCCATTGGAAACGTTTATGCCTTGGATTGTATACTTCATGTCTTGGTCCTATCGAACACTATGGAGTGAGATGCAAGCCACCTAGTATCGATATGATTGGCGGGATTGATGTTCCCATTCATACCTATGGTGAGATGCAAGTCATAGGTATGCATGTGACATTAGTAGCCACATCCCGTACATTGTTTGTTAAAATGCTTTCAAAAGAAATGGCTACGATGTTCACTCACATGTACCATGTTGTTAGCTTCTTGTTAATCCTTGTCATATAAGCTTACTTATTGTTCAATCTTGCCTTCTCATATCAAGCCCTCCATGTTCTGATGTGTGTTCATCAATTATCCTTGTTATATTATATCGAGCTATTCATGTTGTCATGTATGTTCACCGTTCATTATTGCTTTCTTAGATCAAGATACTCATGTTGATATGTATGATTATCGTTCACTATTACCTTACCTATCAAGTTATCCACGTTAACATGTATGATCTATGTTTATCCTTGTTTTCTCTTGTCATGTTAATTATATCTTGTAGTCATTATGCTTTGTCTTAATTATGTTCTTATCTATGTTTGTTTTTATATAATATAGCTGGGAGAACCTTGAGTTACTCACCACTGACTGTGGCATTCATGTTTACATGAATGACAGGTGATAGTGTTGCTTCTTGGGGGCGAAGACATGTGAGCTAGCGAGCGTTGTCCTTACAACGAATGACCTTCCTCGTTGTAGTTTAGGATCGTACTTAGTTTTACAATTGTGTTTCATTCAGGGATTAAGATCCAACTCATCTAGCTAAGTTGTATTTCGTATAAAAGCTTTATTAAACTCAATTTTTTGGTTTATATAGTGATTCCGCGGTTTATAATATCAAAGTTTTTAAAATCTCGTTTTTTCCGTTGGAAAGTTTACATTTACTTTATCGTAAGATCGGGGGGGTTCACACATACGTTCAACAACACCATTATGTTGTGGAGTTTGTGGTGCCGAGAAATTATGCTCTTCACCATTAACTCTACAATATTCGATAAAAGCTTGATTGTCAAATTCGGTGCCATGATCCGTACGAATTGAGACAAGATTACACTTATATTTGTTTTGAACAAGTTTTATAAAACATTTAAACTCGTCAAATGTCTCATCTTTAGAGTTCAAAAATATAGGCCATACATACCTCGAATAATCAGCAACTAGTACGAAGACATACCTGGATCCGCCTCTACTTCTTACGTTCATTGGGCCGCATAGATCCATGCGTACGAGTTCTAGGGCCTGATTCGTGCTTACAACTCTTTTGGGTTTGAATGAAGATCTCAAATGTTTACAACGAGCACATGTATCATATAGCTTTTCTTGATCAAACTTAATTTTAGGTAAACCTACCACCAAGTCCCATCGTTTGAGTTTGTTCAATATAGGAGAGCTTATGTGAACAAACCTTTTGTGCCATAAACAAGGATCATCTAGAGTTGCTTTCATACACGTAAAGGAGTTAATAGGAATAACATTTAAATCACCATATAAACATTCCTCTTTCGTTATCCTTCAAGAATAACACTACTTGTTCCCTCAATTATAATACGACACATATTAGAATGTAAAATCACTTTATTTCCTTTGTCGCACAATTGAGATAAGTGAGGTTGTATTACACCAACGAGAAAATAAAGTTCATTTCATAAACTCAAAGGACATTTCATAAAAAAACAAACTAGTAATATAAAGAAGTAATACATTAAATAAGTAGTAAATTCTCTCATCTTTTTCTCATTAGTGTATCACATAACATATGATAAAATTCATTGTAAATACTCCCTCCATACCAGACAAATGGTAACGTGGTAGAAAATGAGGTTTTTAAAAAAAGAGGGTAAAACAAGGATAAAGAGGGAAAAAAATAGGTGGGGTATGTAATTGTGGGTTTAATTGTGGGTTGATAGGTAGGGTATGTAATGACATTTTGTGTAAATATAAAAAAGGTATAAGGATAACTTGGTGATGTTGTGGGCCAAATAAGGAATGTTACCATTGGTGTGGTACGACCGTATTAGGTAAGTGTTACCATTGGTCTGATATGGAGGGGGTAGGAAAATATAACTGTGTGAAGCTACAATATACTTCCTCCATTTAAGTCCACCCTACCACTTTGTTTGTTGTTCACTATTCACAAATGAACATTTAATTGTAATTTGCTCTCAATACGTAAAGTGAAAATATATTCATGTGGGATCTTGTTTGATTTGTCTTTACGAATACATTAAAAATATCTATCTTCTATAATTTTTGCAAATACGTAGCTAACGATATTTAACACGTAAAATAAGCGTTGACAAACGTAAAAAAGTAAAATGGTAGAGTTGAGTTGAATGGAGGAAGTACCTGGTCTATTATTGTCACGGTACTTTGTCACGGTCGGCTTATTATTTGTCGGCCTTTATTGACCACTGTCAGAGCTACAGCGAAGGCAATAGTGAATGTCAGCTGCTTTTGGCCTGTTAAAGTTACCATCTTCTGTGCTACCTGCATGGCTGCATAAGGTCATTTTTGACGAATTGTTCGAATCCACCGGCCTTTCACGGGCCATCTTTGCTACAGATTCTTAGCTGGGTTTAATTTAGCAATTGGTCTCCTTTGTAACGGGTCACCATTTGTGTCGGATATTTTGTGAGTTAAAATGATAACAAAATGGGTTAGTGGAGAAAGGGGACCACATGAATAGTGTTGCAGAGAGAGAAAAAGTGGATACTTTGTGAGATAAAATGGTATCCGTCACTCCAGAGTGACGGATATGTGCCGTCACAAATGAGAATTTGTGTTAATTTAGTTACTTTTGGACGATGTGTTTTGCCAATTAATTCCTTTTTCATGGCGTTTCATAGCTTTATAACGGTTGGGAGCTATTTTTTGTCGCCCGTGTTTTACTTAGTGTTGCCTGAATTTAGCATTAACTATCCAATTCTAGCCTTATTTATCTCTTCTTTTGATTTACCAATTTCATCTCCTCCTTTATTAGACTCCAAACTAAATAACTAAATCCCACAACTTAAAATCTCCAATCATGAACGATGACAATTCACACATGAGAAACGAGGTAAATTAATCAATTCGATCTTACACTTTCTTCAATTTTCATTTTTCTTTAGCAAAATTGTGATTTTTGCGGATAGAAGACGTAAAATTTTGGACTTGTTGTCTCAGTCCTTTCTTTTCATATACTCCGTAAATATTCAACTATTAATAACTTGTCTAACCTATTCAACAGCACCTGTTTTCCACCATAACGCACGAGTATGCTCAAATATTCTTAAATTAAAAAAAATAATTACAAGAGATGAACAACAAGCTTAGATGATATACGATAGTACAGCGGAGACGAACAACAAAGCCATTTCTACTTCCTCTAAGCTAGTAAGAGCAATATGACAGTACAACAGTGATGGCGACAACAGTGATGGAAACTTCATGCGTGTCTCATGAGAAGGCCATGGTCAAATGGTTTCCTAAAAATGAGATCCTCCTCGGTTGTTCGTGCCCACATCACGACACAACCACCTTCAAATCGTGTAGAGTGAAGACCACATGACACGTGCACGGCGTCGTCGTGTATTTCCCACTAGAGGTCCACGGACCTGGCTTTTTGTTTACACGACTCATTCATGGTGCTATACATCTGACTTAAATGAAAGGCCCATGACGATGTCGTGTACCCTACGCGAAGCGCTCGTTCGTTTTCACCCTGGCACGCGTCCCTTCACAGCCCCAACACCCGGTGACGAAACGGTAACTCGAGTCAAATTTTTCGCTTCACTCCCTTAATTGAAAAATTGAAGTATTTGAAGTATGGATTTAAATGATGACTTACGATTAATACAACCAAATTTCCAGATTTTTCAATTGAATAAACATCCTTTATTGATTCTATACATTATTACAACCATTCAAGTAAATGAATTTAAAATTAAAGACAATAATTAATTGTTATTGTTGTTGTTGTTGTTGTCGTCACCGTCACCATCACCGTCACCGTCACCGTACTCGTCGTTAAGGAAATGTTAAATTGAGAATTCCTGTGAGTGTAGTGAATCGTTAAGTTTGATAAGGGTTAGGATTAGGATGTTAGTGGTAGAGGGTAATTTCGTAAAGGTGTTAATAATATAAGGGTAATTTAGTAAATTATACGGGCGATATTAGTAATTTTCGGGCGACAAAAAGAAAAAGTGATCTATTTTCATTAAAATTCTGTTTAAATTATTAGTTATAATGAGCCGGTGTTTATAATGAGCCGATGCTTAACGGCAGAATCATATTCGTATATCAATAGGTCTTGGTATAGACGGGTGGGGCGAAATGAATGGGTAAAAACATCAATAAAATGGGTAGAGGGATAAGGTTGGGTACCCTCCATGTGCTTTCCACTTTATGGCAAAATGGATATTTTGTGAGGAAAATGGTATCCATCTATACGTATAAACGGATAGTGTCAAAGTCATAATGAGAATTTGTGTTCGTATATCGTTTGCTATTCTAATATTCATATGAGGTTTGTCCTGTTCTAAACAATTGTGTGTGTTTGTTTGTTGGAGTATAGTTGATTTATTTCAGAGGTTACATTTTAACCGGTATTGTTTTGTTTGCTAATGATTTGTTTGTTCTCAGATTTGGTCATTAATTCTTGGGGACTTATCCAAACGTTTCTAGCAAATGTTTGCAGATGTTCGTTTCCGAGGGTGAACTGTCTTTATATATATATATATATATATATATATATATATATAAGAGTCAAGATCCGGTGAGAACGAACATTCGGTGAAACAGTGAACGACTTATAACCATTAGATTAAATATAATCTAACGGCTGATACAACAAAACCCATCAATCTTATATCACACCCTCCCTCTTTCACGCGTCTCTTAACTCCATTGTCATTTGTCCTGCTATCGGAAATCCGACGAGACCCTCGCCGGACCTTGTAACTTTTCACCGGTACAATAAGTCAATAACCATGGTTAATCGGCCCACAACGAAGTCAGACTACCTCGCACCACTGGTCGACGGTCGGCCATAGGGCGAGTTTGGCGATTGAGTCGAATTAGGAAAAGAGTGAGAGTAAAATCGACAAAGGCTTCATCATAATTATTGTCCTCATCGTCGGTGGTCCGAGAAGCCATAACCTGAACAAGACGGTGAGTGGCGGCCTCGGTGGCGAAGTTCTGAGAATGCTTGACGACGGAAATTTCGGCGACGGGTGATTCGGTGGAGGAAGTTCGGGCATGGTGGCTGATAGTGGTGGTGCTTGGTTCAGAAGTCCATCTTTTAGGGAAGATGATACACATACACATAGTGTACAAAAAATTTGTACACAAACCAATGGTGGCGTGAAGCGTGGTAAATCGTGGTAAACTAGGTTAGATTAGTTTAGGGTTAGGTTAGTCATTTTACATATATAGTTAATTAATTAACTACACTTAGTTAATATTATTTATGGTTATTTTTGTTATATTTGATTTAGTTTTCCAAATTTCCAATTTAGTTTTCTAAATTTCCGTTAACATTATGTGGATTTATTCACCATTTTTTAAATTGCATAATTTTTCGAAAAACCCCTAATTATTTAAACCCTAATTTGTATGCGAATAATCAATTCGTAATTGAATTCGATAAATAAAATTGATTAATATTCCATATACAATAATCAAAATCGTTCATGCAATTAAATACCATCCCAAATTCAATTCGTGAATTTTTTGTACTTGAATGCGATTTTTTTTTCCAGAATAATTAATGATGAACCCTAATTCGTCAATAGGTGCATAAATTCGTGAAATTGGTGAAATTGATCTAGTATATGTAAATTCGATTAATCAAATGATTATGAACCGTAATTAAATTCGTGAAATGGGTGAAATTGATCTAGTATATGTAATTCGATTTTTGTTATCGTTAAGTATTGATGAACCCTAATTCGTGCAATTTGGGGAAAAAAGAGGAAAATAAAATACAAAAACCAAAAATGTTGTTAATAAGAATCAAACACGCGATGCACTATGCATTAGAAGGGTGTTTAACCATTTAAGTAAGGGGTATCAGCACATCTAATAGTCAATTTAATTTCATTATATAGTGTTAAATAATCTTAATTCATAAAATATTCAAACTTTCCTATTATATTGCCCAAAATTTCGCCTTTTATTGTTTCCTTTATTGTTTTATTTTCATATTAGATTTTTTTGGTAACTAAATGATTTTAAAAATCTTTTATTTGATACAATTAAATTTATTTATTTAAATTGATTCTTAAATCATACGAGTATAATTTTTAATACCGTTTTCTAAATCATATCTTTTTGTTGAGATTTTTTGGTATAATTATTTTTATTTTCTTGTATCTCAACGTTGAAGTGTTAACAGAAAAACAAAGAGATACTATATTTTTTTAAGAAAAAAAACAAGCATTAGTTATTGAAGATGGATTTTGATCTTAATTTGCCTTGGAAAGACGATGAGCTTGATCTTAATTTGCCTTGGGAAGACGATCTTGAAAATATCAGTTTAGAAGATGTTCATAATAACGTGGAAGTTCAACAGGACGGAGATGATCAAGAGGACGTTGTTAATAACGTCGAAGTTCAACTGGACGGGGATGATCAAGAGGAGGTTGTTAGCTTTGACAACTTTAGCTTAGATGATTTGTTATATGATGACGGTGTTGATGGTGAACCTGTCAACATTGGAGGTGACGACAACCATGAGGATGACGTCAACGATGAGGGTGACGACAACTATGAGGATGACGTCAACGATGAGGGTGTCGGCAACGATGATACTGTCGTCGAAAATGAGGTTGTTGTAGATGACTTGCTTGAACCTCTTGTTATTGAAAGGGGGTATGTGCAGAAGGTCGCTAAGTTCCTAAAAAGCGGATACACCGACAATGTTGAACTTGACCCTCCGACACAAGGAATGCATTTTGTAAATGGTGATGAGCTTGGTGCATATTGTTACCAATATGCCTATAATCAAGGCTTTCAATTTTATATTAGGACTAGCAAACTACTGAATCATACTAACCACAATTTTTTCACCATGTCCATCAGTTTAGGGTTTACCATTTCAACTTAGTTTACGACTTATTTCAAGTCGTTTAATTGCTTTTGAACCATAATTCGTTTAATTCGATTCGATGTTCACACATATTCTTAATCCAAACAAATAATTAAAAGGATATTGATGAAATGACTATCAAATTTATTTCAATTAAAAATTCTATAGCATAAACTGAATGAAATTCAAGATTACAAAACTGAACTTTCAAAAAGTGTGAAATGACAAAAATTAATAACCAAACACTACTACAGAATTCATCAAGGACATCAGTGGATGGACATCGGATTTTTGAAAAAACAGATGTAATAAGTTTGCACATCGGATTTTTATAAAAGTCTGATGTAATTATATTATATGGACATCGGTTGTTATTTTCAACCCATGTCCATTATAATGGACATCGGATTAAATTACAACCCATGTCCATATAATCCTCAATTTGGGCGCAAAATGAAAACAATTCCCCCGCCCATGAGAATATACGTGACCTTACCATCTAAACCCTCCCACTTCCCCATTTTAATTCAGATTCCCATCTGTCTCACTCCCTCAACACCCAACTTCCTCATTATTGCTCACCTCGACGCAGAACGCCGGTAGCCATATCGTCACCGTCACCCACAACATCTCGTCATTTCTGACACCGACCTCGTGACCCACATAGTTACTTCCGGCAGCACTTCATCAACTAGTTAACACGCAATTCTCAATCAGGTTGGTATTTTATCAATTTTTTTCTTAAATCCTTTGTTTTTCCTCACTTGTTTTCAATTTATAACTGAATTTAGGTTTTTTTTTATCATCTAGGATTTATGGATTCAATTATTTTATCTATTAGGGTACAATTAAGTATTAGGGTTACACCTTTCAATTAAACTTCAGTTCAATTGGGAGATGGATCGTTTTAATTGATTCGAGTAAAAGCGAGGGATTGTTTAATTTTCAGTCCAATTAAGCAGGACTTGCAATTTGTGAATACAATAAAACTCCTGCGTTTGTGTATTATATTTCAGTTTGTATTATACTCGTGTTGTTCTTTACAGCCGTCGTTCTAGATCTATGAAGGTTCATTCAGCTAAACCATTAGCGAATTTCATGGTTAATCGTTATTTCGTGATTTAGTTAATGTCGTTTTGATGGGTTCCATGAAATTTGCAATTTTGAATACAATAAAGTAGGACTCTCAAATTGGAGGAATGTATATTAGTACAAGACCAGTCCAATCTAACATGTATATATGTACGAGTCTAGTACAATCTAGACAGCGACCTTAAATAATCTTATAGATAAGTACTCTTCTTGCTGATGTTGGTGCTGCATCTCGTCTGCTATGCTTGCATTTGCCATAATTTTGTAGCTGAAGATGAAAAGAATAAGCCAAATGATAGGGGGCATAAGTTTGAATCACTAGCTGGCATATTGATATCATTAAGTGACATAATTTATCGCTCGGAAAGAAATAGTGATGCTTCACTAGGTGTCCTAGATCTGAAAGAGAGGACTCCGATTATGATGAAGAACTAGAGTTAGACTTTGAAATGTCGGCATCAGGTAATGGGCGATGAAGCTGGTAAGGCTTTCAAAAACCTTTTCTGCCCAACTTATTCTTATTTATTTACTATACTTATATTGAATATATGACACCATCACAAAGTAACAAAAAAAAAAATTAAATCTAAGATGTCTTATCTGATTTACTTATTTACATCTTTGCTTGTCTGTTCGCCTTGTTTTCAGTGGTCAATTGTGTCCAGTGCCATCCATGTGACTCTGTTGTGGCTACTAGTGGAATGGATAGCACTATTAAGGTGAATATGCTGTGATAGTAATATATCATTAGGCGATTGTCATATACGTCTTCCTTCCTCTCTTTTCTTTGTGGAGATACTGGAATCGTTTATGATTGGTTTTTTTTTCATTTTTTTTTTTTACAAATGATTCTAGATATGGACTCTAACTGCTCCATTTCTAGAATCAAATTTGAGGTCTTACTGTCACATTTATACTATCCTTAATGTGCTTTACTTCACAACCAAGTATTCTACTTATAGCTACATTGTGGAGGGAGGATTTCAGTTTGTATTGGGATTGCTTGCATCATGTTTTGTGACTTGTAAACATTGACCTTTCAAACTACCGTCATACAGCTACACACTAGTTATCAAGTATATTTTGTTTGAGTGTGTTGAGGTCTGATTTTTCTTTTAGAAAATCTACTCCTTACTCCTTCATATGGGTATCGTTTAAAAAATATTGATTTCCTTCTTTATTGTACCAACTATAGGATCGTGGCTTGGAACTTCTTTGAGATTTATGTAAAGAGAGTACATTATTATGACTTAAATTCTATATATAATAATACTTGTAAACCCCTGAACCTGAAACTAGTTGTAATTACATATCTGCTACTAAAATCAATAATTATGTTGACTGCAAAACAGGAGCACTCGAATGTCCTATAAATGTTTAAATTTGTGATTGCTTGACCTCAGTGTTTGAGAATTCTAATTATTATGGTATGTAAAATTTATTTGCAGAACTAACTAGCAGAGTCTGAGGGATACGTGCTTGTTTATACTTATCGCGGTCTTAATTGAATCGAGCTGGGGTTTGTTCTCGTCTCTTCACCCTCCTTTAAATGCTTGTAGGAGGAAAATCCCTTACTCCTGTGCATTTTCCTTGAACCCAGTGTGTAAACCAGACAAAGGAGATTGTTCCTTCAGGTTAGTATTTACTCAAAATCTTATATGGAGACCATCTTATATGAGCGACGAAGCATTACTACAGAAAACTGTATAGTTAAATGAGGGATATGTATGTATTTTTGGGTTGGTCTATGATTGTTTCACTTAAGTGTGTTAGGTGACTATTTAGATTTATGAGCTGTCTTCTTTTGTTTTAGGTTATTCCAGCTGCAAAATTCAATTTTTGTTTAGCCAGCAACATCTGCGCCCTATCATTCAGATATTACGCTGCACATAAGCTTGATACTGTTGATGGAGGAATATCTATAACTTTAGCTACTTGGACATTGGAGGAATATCTGTATTATAGCAACACTCGGTATTTTTTCAAGTAATTATTACTTTAGCTGCTGCACCCTCTTCCCTTAATTATTAGCTTATATGAAGCTGCCCTTGTGAGGCCATGTCTGACTGCCCCATTGTCATTAATATGCATTACAGGTTTTTCAAGACACCACACCATATTCACAAGAAGAATTAGATGAGGTTCGGGACTTGTGGGCGAAGTATTTTCTCAATATCTAGCCGTAGATAGCTAGCTAGCGTAGTAATGTATTAGATAGTTGCATTTTGAAAAACTGATTACATGATCTGCAAGACCATATGTTATGTTGGCTGGGATTTGTTATGCCCTTTGTTGTTGTTCGTTAGTTGTTGAATTCGGATGACGGAGACGGTTGCGTTGTATGTTGATTGGGATCGGTTTTTATTAATTGAAATCGATCATTTTGGTTGAATGGCAGTTGGCATGTTTTGTATTAATGTTTTGGCATTCAAATTGGTGTAATGCAATATGAATTGGCCTGCTCTTTTCAAAATTTTTTTTAAAAAAAAAACAATATAAAGGACGGCGGATTTATAAAAGTTCGATGTAATTCTAGCGTCAAAGGACATGGGCTTTCTATAAAAAACTGATGTACATTACACATATGGACATGGGCTTTCTATAAAAATCTGATGTTCATTACTCATATGGACATCGGATATATTTAAAAATCCGATGTGCATATATTAATGGACATCGGTTTAAAGTCCCATGTCCATTACACCCCATATGGACGGGACTGAACTCTACATCGGCCTATAATCCGATGTCCATGTGTCTAGAAGTCCGATGTCCTTCATGATTTCTGTAGTAGTGAAAAACTATAAAAAAACTAAAACTGGAGGCGTCTAATAGCGCGTGGCAGCAATCGATATCGATCCCTAGACCTCCATCCAAAATGGAGAGGAGGAGAAGGTGTAGGTTGATCTCCATTATTGCCAAACTCATCCAGAACCACTATTGCATCGTCCACAACGGGCATGGGGAGATACTCCAAGTCACCTACTTGACGCCATTTAAGATGGTTATCGGGTAGAATTGGAGCATTTTTCGCATTAAACTCCTCTTCATATATGTACTCAATATTTTGGCAAGGGATACCATAAAGAGCTTTTTCAAATTGCTTTTGTGGATCAATTTCCATCATTGCTTGAATGAACCGTCTTGTTTCCAAAACATCTTGTGCGCGACCTTTCTTCTCATTTGCAAGTCGATGCTCCAACACACGATTTCGTAGCATAAGTTTTGCAATTTTTTCATCTCGCTTATCCATTTGTAATTTAGGGTTAGTTTGATAAGCTTTTAGAATTTTTGTGTATTATGGAGAGTTGTGTGTGAGTTAAAATGAGCGAAGGGATGAACTTAAATACAATCCCAACTCAATTCTCCCTCCAAAATTTCCCTCCAAAAATACCCACAAATCATACCCACGTTTAAGAAAAAACAAATCTTTAAGAATAAATTTACAACCCATTAAAAATAAGAAATATAAGATTACACAATATAATAAGATTATTTCAGAATAAATTTAATAACTAAATGGTATAGAAAATATTCCTTAAATAATTTATCTACAAAAATAAAGAATATGCATATAAAACATCAAAATGGCCGAAATTTAGGGCACCCAAATAGGAAACAATAATGACCGAATATTAATGCAATATATTCAGAAAGTTTGACTATTTTATATATTGAGATTATTTCACACTATAAAATGCAATTAAATTGTATAGTTGACGTGTTGATACCCCTTGCCTAATCAAGTTATGAGTATACTTGCAAAAACTAACTTAGCCCATTCTCATGAACGCGGGTTCGAACCTCAACACAACATCTTTTGTTTTTGTTTTTTTAGCCTTAATTTTTCGACTAATTCCAAACCAATGAAATTCACAGAGTCATTAAATTAGGTTTCATCATTCTTAATAGAACGATTTCAATTAGGGTTCATCATCAATTGAATAAACAATTTATTTGTTTAATTGAATTTTGGATTAGGGCTACATTCAAATTACTTATTTTAGGACGAAAACAATGAACAATCTCGATAAAATTGAAAAATCGATCCATTAATTTTATTAATACAATTAAATTAGGGGGGAAATATTATACGAAATTCATTATTTTGATCCCTAATTCAATTTTTGGATGAACCCTAATTTAGTCAGATGTGTAATTGAATTAGGGTTTCGTTAATTTGATGCAAAAAATTGTTTGATGCAAAAATTAATTATTTTGTAAACATTAATGTAATTGAATAATAAATAATTTAATTTTTACGTAATTGCCTAATATAAATGAAAACAAAATAAATGAAATAGGAAATAAAACTAACCATATATTAGTTAACTACATATGCAAAATGACTAACCGAACCCTAGATCCATCTAACCTAATTTACCATGGTTTGCCACGTGTCATGCCGCTATTGGATGGTGTACAAAAGTTTTGTACACCTAGTGTATCTGTAGCCTTTTCGATCTTCTAGCTCTATAGACTGTGGTGGTTGGTCTGAATTCTTTTAAGTGGGTATTTGCGTGGATTTTAAGAAATAAAAGTTACTACTGGAACTTGGAAGTGGGTACTTGTTTAAAGTAGCTACATTAAAATTTTTATAGATACATTAATCGTAAGGGGAAAGGTGTACATAGTAGGGAAAAAACCGTACCTACATCATTATAATACGTATCTATATAGAAAAAAAAATGTAATTGCATTGTGATAAAATGTAACTAGATTCATGTAAAAAGCTTAATTATGATAGTTTTTTTCCAATCTTGTTTTTATATACTTACCGTCACTAGATACAATAAAATTTAAAATGTATCTTGGATACACTCTTTTATTTCTTAAGTAATTTTAAATACACTTTAGACTATCAGGATACACAAAATTTTATTGTAGGTACACAAATATATGATCTAGATACATATACCTATATTAGAACTTGGATTCACAAAATATTATTATAGATACATGTATATAATAGCGTAGATACACAAATATATGATGTACATACATACACCTATATTAGAACTCGGATTCACAAAATATTATTGTAGATACACGTATATAATAGCACAGATACACATACGAATGTATATACATGTTAAAAGCAAGTAAGCTAATATTAGACCTAATATTACCCATCTCTGATCTCTGTCATCTCCTTATACACAACTCACCTCAAACTCCTTCAACATTGACATCACCACCCATCTTATACCGTTAGGAATGCACGTGACATATATTTCAATGTACCAGGTAAATTAGTGTAATATAGTTTTAAATTTACCCAAATGTTACTCGGTAGTTTATTGTAGTACAGTTAATCCAAACTAAGGCACGAATTCATTTTATTCCTTTAATTAACTACGCAAACACTACATATCCAAACATGTATACCAGTAATACCACTATACCCATATACATGAATCCCTATACTGCCTGCAACTAGCATCAAATCAAACTAAAAGGTTTTTAATTTCATAAATCATAAATTCTCACCTGAAGCTAAAAAAAATGTCAAATCGAATTACTTCTAAATATGATTTCATACATATTATATTGTTATTCACATATGATTTCGATTATACTTGAAAATCCATTCTAAGGCAAGAATTCCTCCAATTCTATTAACTTCGTAGTTAATAATTAATCTACACTAACGCAATAATTCCTCCAATGCACAAGATTTCATCCTTCAGTTACCAGATTAGTGGCCGAGTCAGACGAGTCGTTGACGGCAGCGATCACATCGTGCTGTATGTTAGAAATATACCGTGTAGACACACCACCTGGGTAACTAGTCCTGCCGGTGTTTCGCTATCTCTTTCACTGCCATCAGATTCGTCTCGGACCTTTCTGACTCAGCGTACTCCTTAGTGGGTAGTTTCGGTAACTCGGCGGTAAACTTCGAGAGCGTCGAACTCGGAGTTGTGTTATTCCAACTAGAAGATTTATAAACGAAAAGAAAAGAGATTGAAACCAGCGCCAATGAACATAAATGAATCGGCCGACGGTGACCGGCGCATTTTCCCGGCGTTTTCTGTGGTGACACTAGAAGTCATCAGCATAGATTGGTTATTTCCGGCGACGACTATCGGTGGTGGCTGGTAGTGGTTGTGGCGTGTAGTGGTGGTGATAAATGGGAATGAGTGAGAAAAATGAGCGAGAGAAAATATTGGGTTTTGATTTGGCAAGTCAGCGAGTTGTTCATTAAGTTATACGGTTACTACTTAGTATGTTCTCACCGTTCTCACTAGGGATGGCAATGGGTAGGGTCTGGGTAGGGTCCGCCTAGACCCGGACCCGACCCGAGATTTTCCCTTTGGACCCGTACCCGACCCAGACCCGCAAGGGTCTAAAATTTGAGGACCCATACCCGGACCCTATGGGTAAGGGTAGGGTCTGGGTCTACCCCGCGATGTCCGAGTTTGGTACTTTAATAACAAGATTAACAGCTATGGGGTCTATAATATTAAAAAAAAAAAATTCATACTAC
The DNA here is from genome assembly GCF_048544455.1 of Silene latifolia. NCBI lineage: Eukaryota > Viridiplantae > Streptophyta > Magnoliopsida > Caryophyllales > Caryophyllaceae > Silene > Silene latifolia. Next base: position 408,800,025 of record NC_133538.1, read on the forward strand.
TTTAACATTATGAGTTTATTAATCTGCCGTTAATGGTGGTTGTCAGTCGCCGGCTATTAGAGGGGTGGTTGTCAGTCGCGTATCAGTGCTGTGGTGGTGGTGGTGGTATTGTCAGAAGAGTTTGGTTGGGTTTTATCACTTTATGAGATGAGGGAAGAGAAAGAGACTTTAGTTGGGTTTCTACAGTCTGCCAGTATGAATTCAGAAAAGTTGTAATTTTGATTTTTTTTCTTTAATAAAGGGTCTAAGGGTCGGGTATGGGTCTCATAACTTAGACCCTTAATTCCGGACCAAAATATTTTCTTAAGACCCATACCCGACCCATACCCATTGGGTCTGAAAAAATGAGACCCATACCCGACCCATTAGGGTCCGACCCTCAGGGTCTGGGTCGGGTCCCCGACCCACTGCCATCCCTAGTTCTCACCGAGTGCTCGTTCTCACCGGATCCTAAATCTATATATATATATATATAGAGATGAGTTCTAATAAGTCCACAAATTTGGTTGAGTCCATAAGTTCTCATCCCTACCATTTGATCTTACAAGATTAATGGTTGAGATTAAAACAAAAAAATAACTCACCCAACATGCAATTAATGCTTTGTCTCTCATCATTTCAATTCCCAATTTTGCTAACCAATTATTTTCTCTTTCTTATCAACTAATTTATTAAATTAGTATACTATCATTTATATTTTAAATATCAAAATATAGGATTTTGAAAACGAAATTTCATACCCGCGTAAAATAAAAGCGGGCTTGTAAAAGACTCCGTAAATCTTCATTCGGACTCCGATTAAGGCGAAACAAAATCCTAAATTTATTATTTTTTCGAGCCCGACGCAATGGTAATATTTTTGTATACCATTGAGTTTTAGAATTTTGAGTAGTGCTAGTTACTCGGAAGGTACGCCCTATTTGCTTGAAATTATCTCATCTGCATGAAGTTGCACCATACCCGCTTGAAGTTACACTATTTCTACTTGAACTTAATTAGCTAATTTACTCATATACTTAATTGGAGACCGAATGAAGAGGTAAGGGTGATGGAACGGATTAAAGTTACACACGTCACTTATTAAAGTTACACACGTCACTTATTAAAGTTACACACATCACCTATTAAAGTTACACCTGTCAAGGATAAAAGTTACACTCGTAAAAAATAAAAGTTGCACTCGTAAATTAACAAATTTACATAAACTTGTGCTAAAATTACAAAAATTCAAATTAATATATTTAAAATTACATAAATTTAAATTTTTATATACAAAATAACTTTAAAAGAATAAAGTTACACTCGTAAAAGAATAAAGTTACACTCGTAAAGCACTAAAGTTACACTCATAAAATACTAAAGTTACATAAACAAATACTAAAGTTACACTCATAAAATACTAAAGTTACACTCATAAAATACTAAAGTTACATAAAGCACTAAAGTTACACTCGTAAAAGATACACTCATAAAGTACTAAAGTTACACTCATAAGGTACTAAAGTTACATAAACTTGTGCTAAAGTTACATAAACTTGTGCTAAAGTTACAAAAATTCAAATTAACATATTGAAAATTACATAATTTCAATTTCTTATATACAAAATGACCTTAAAAGACTAAAGTTATACTTGTAAAAACTAAAGTTACACTCACAAGCTTAAAGTTACATCCTAACAACATTAAAGTTACACCATTTAAAACATATAATTACACCCTTGCAAACTCAAGTTAACCCTTTAATAGTCAAAGCTAATGTGTAATACGGATCGAATACATAGAATGGAGAGTTGCCCAAGTTCTTTAAGCTAAATGCTTCACCACTGCTCATCTTGATACATTCCTGGGTTAAGAAAAACAAAAGAAGACAAATTTAGTAATTTGACGTATCTATCAACTATAATAAAAACGTGAATGATGGTTATTAAACTATAGTAAAAAGATTTATACAAACAAATGGTGAGAAAAAGAATAATAAGTGGAATAAAACGAAAAGGGTAGGCCAACCATCATTGTAACCTGTTGCTAAAAACAACATTAGATCCATCTTCATCCGTAGAGAAGGAAACACAAGAAAAAAGTAGAAAAAAATACCTATTGTAGTTTTAACTCTTTGAAGAGATTGAACCAAAATTACTTCTACCATAAAACTACAATTATTTACAATGACATGATACCGCTAATTCATAAATTAAAAAAAAAAAAAAAAGTCGATCGCACGTTAACTGAATTGCACACACATACATCATTTAATTTGTCAGCATAAAACAATACATCATAAACATCATAAACATCATTGAATCACACACACATACTTGAATCAGAATATGAATATCAACAATCAAACATAGAGCATGTATAATGTTTGGAAAATCTGAATTTTTTTAGCCTAATCTTAATATGAATGTGAAACAATTTATCTAACTATAAATTTCAATTGAAAAACAAAATTTTTGAGTGGAATAAGTAGAAAAGAAAGAATTGAAACAATGATTTACAAGAATAGAAGAGAGAAATAATCAAAATCATACCTTATAATGGTGTAGGCTCTAAAAAAGTTGTTGAGCAGCAGCAAATTTTACGTCTTTCATGGTATTCATTCAATCTCTTGTTGAATAGAAATTGAGAAAAAAAATTCTTGTTTTTTTGTTTTAAAAATGGTAGTGGTTATTCCATCATCATGTCTTCATCGTTCAATTTTTTATGAGAGAGGTTGATTTTTTTTTTTTTTTTCGGATTTGGTAAGGTGAGTTTATGGTTGATTTTAAATGTAATTTGATTTGATGAGAGAAGGAGGATGAATTAATTAGGATATAGGGAATTGAGGTTATGAGAGAAAATAATTAATTACTGTCTAGGGAGTGTGAATATGTGTTTTTTTTGCTTTGAATCTTAGCCATTCATTTTTTAAGATCCTAGGGCTTAAATATGGACTCAAAGACTCAACTTAAAAGGGAGGACTTATAGGATCCTATTTCTATATATATATATATATATATATATATATAGAGATAGGTTCAGGTAAGTCCACAAATTTGGTTGAGTCCCTAAGTCCCATTCTTAGCCAATCATTTTTGAGTGTAACTTTACTGATTTATGATTGTAACTTTAGCCATTTAATGATTTGTAAGTGTTTCTTATCTTTTAAGGCCAACTTTTTTACACAAATTTGAATTTGTAAATTAAAATTTATGTAATTTTAACAAAAATCTATGTAACTTTAGTGTCTTACGAATGTAACTTTAGTCGTTGGGAGTGTAATTTTAGTCGTCGGAGTTATAACTTTTGTAATATGGTGGTTTGTATGTAAAACTTTGAGTTTATATACTTTTATGAGTGTAATTTTAGTCATTTGAGGTGTAATTTTAGCCGTGAAAAATGTAACTTTTGTCATGTGGTGATTTTTATGTATAAATTTGAATTTATATAATTTTCCGAGTGTAACTTTAGTCTTTGAAGTCCTAACTTTAGTCGTTGAGGTTGTAACTTTAGTCGTATAGTAGTTTAATGTAAATATTTGAATTAATATACTTTTCTATTGTAAAAGTAGAGTGTAACTTTAGTCCGATACGAGTGTAATTGTAGTCCGATACCACTGTAACTTTAGTATGATAAGGTCAGAACTTTAGTTCGATAGCTTGTAACTTTAGTTCGTCAAGTCTCAGAACTTTAGTTTGCTAAGTGTGTAACTTTAGTCCGACGTACAAGAAGCTAATACAACCATGACCACCACCACCACCCTCGCTTTGTTTCGGATTGCCAACCACAACAATTTCAATTGAGCCGTCACAAAAATTTCAATTAAAAAAAAAACTTAGATATGCGCCACCACCAACACAATCGACATTAACACCAACCATCACCAACATCAATGCCGCCAACAACATCAACGCCCACTCAAGCCAACCACCATCACCAACCAAAAAAATGAAAAAGAGACGAGAAAGGAAGTAGATCTAACAGCGTGGATCGAAAACAACACTAGCCACCATAAAACCCATCAATCACGGCACCACCAGAAAAAAAAAAAATTGAGAACTGAAAAAAACAAACCAAAAAACGAGATCTTAAAAGAAGTGAGAGGGATGGCGGCGGCGTAGGCAGCAGGTGACGACGGTGGGCAGCGTGGTGTGTGGGCTGAGAGCGGCGAGTGGTGGAGAAGAAGAGGCGAATCTGGGTGTTGTCGGGTGGAGGGAGTTGTCGTGGTGGTGTTGACGGGTGGACGGAGTGAAGAGAGGGGGGATGTGCGCTGCTAGTGGCGGCTGTTGGTGGGTCGTTGCCGGCGAGCCATGGTGGTGGTCAGAGGAATAGAAAAGTAGAGAGAGGGATGAGGAGCATTTAGAGAGAGAGATGAAAATGGGAGGTAGTGTTGTGATTAGGGTTTGTTTGCCTTTTATATCTCAGCCTTTTATTTTGTTTAAATCTCAACCATTCATCATTTTGATCTAAGGGCTTACAATAGGACTTATGGACTCAACCTAAAAGGGTGGACTTACATGATCCCTTCTCTATATATATATATATATATATATATATATATATAGAGGAAGGATCAACTAAGGTCCATTATATATTTGAGTCCATAAGTCCTTCTAAGGGCCATTGGATCAAGGCAATGGAAGGCTAAGATTTGATGTCAATATGTGGCTACAAATTAATCCCTCCACCTTTTCTCTAATTAACTCATCAATTCAATAAAACAACCTCACTAATCATTCATCATCTCATTATCACAATTCCTCCTCCTCTCTCTACATCTCACTTTTCTCTCTTCTCTAAAAAAAACCCCAAAATCCCAAAAAACCAAAACCCAAATAAATCACCCACTCCTCTCATCTTCATTCACCACCACCCACCACCACCCCACCCGACACCAACTAACCACCCACCACCGCCGCCACCACACCGCCGCCACAGCACCGCCGCCATTTTTTTTTTTTTTTTTTTTTTTTTCAACTCGTTTTTTTTTTTTTTTTTTTTTTTTTTTCGTTTAGTGTTAATTTGTATGTTTTGAGTTGTTTTTTCCATTCATTACTTTTTTTTTTTTATTTTATTTTAGTTGTCTTTTATTTTGTTAGTTCTCATTTATTATTCATTTTCTTAAATCTCTTTTTAGTATACGTTTTTTTTAAGATTTCGTGTTTTAAATCTCGTTTTTTTTTTGTGAGATACTTTTTTTCATCTAAGACAATAATGGACTAAAGTTATACAAAAATGAACCAAAGTTATACAAAAATAGACCAAAGTTATACAAAAAAAGACTAAAGTTGTACAAAAATTGGACTAAAGTTATACAAAAAATTGGACTAAAGTTATACAAAAAATGAACCAAAGTTATACAAAAATGAACCAAAGTTATACAAAAATGCACCAGAGTTATAAAAAAATGCACCAGAGTTATACAAAAATGCACCAAAGTTATACAAAAATGGACCAAAGTTATACAAAAATGAACCAAAGTTATACAAAAAATGAACCAAAGTTATACAAAAAATCGATCGACGAGTTATACAAAAATGCACCAAAGTTATACAAAAAATGGACTAAAGTTATACAAAAATGAACCAGAGTTATACAAAAATGAACCAAAGTTATACAAAAATGGACCAAAGTTATACAAAAATGGACTAAAGTTATACAAAAATGGACTAACTTTTGTATAACTCGTGCATTTTTGTATAACTTCAGTCCATTTTTGTATAACTTTGGTTCATTTTTGTATAACTTTGGTTCATTTTTTTGTATAACTTTAGTCCAATTTTTTTATAAACTCGTGCATTTTTGTATAACTCAGTCCATTTTTGTATAACTCGTGGTTCATTTTTGTATAACTTTTGGTTCATTTTTGTATAACTTTAGTCCAATTTTTTGTATAACTTTAGTCCATTGTTGTATGACTTTAGTCCAATTTTTGTATAACTTTGGTGCATTTTTGTATAACTCTGGTCGATTTTTGAATAACTTTGGTTCATTTTTGTATAACTTTGGTTCATTTTTGTATAACTTTGGTTCATTTTTTGTATAACTTTAGTCCAATTTTTGTATAACTCTGGTGCATTTTTGTATAACTCTGGTCCATTTTTGTATAACTTTGGTTCATTTTTGTATAACTTTGGTTCATTTTTGTATAATTTTAGTCCAATTTTTTGTATAACTTTAGTCCAATTTTTGTATAACTTTAGTCTTTTTTTGTATAACTTTGGTCATAAAATGTATAACTTTGGTCATAAAATGTATAACTTTAGTCATAAAATGTATAACTTTAGTCGTAAATAGTAAAAAAATCAAACAATAAATATGAAAAATCTGAAAAAAAATGTATAACTCTAATGCACGCAGTGTATAACTTTAATAGACAAGATGTATAACTTTAGTCCAAAAAATCAAATAACAATAACAACCAAATAAAAAAATAAAAAATAAAAACAAAAACAAAAACAAAACAAAAAACAAAGAACAAAAACAAAAATAAAACAAAAAACAAAGAACAAAAAAAAACAAAAACGCAGTAAATCTAAAAAACAAGGAAAATGAGAAAGGAAAAATAAGGAATAAAAAAACAAAAGTGAAAGTCCTAAGTCCACCACGACACCACCAAAGGAAGCAAAGGAATAAAAAAACCATAGGAAAAATAAGGAATAAAAATAAGGAATAAAAAATCTAAAAAACAAAAAAAAGACAAAAAAAATGAGAAAACAAAGAAGCAACAACGACACCACCACACCACCTTCTTCATTTTTCCTTTCTCGCACAACCACCGCCACCCCCACCATAACCACCATGACTGACCCACTCACCTCACCTTTCTCCCCAAACCGCAACAACCACCACCACCACGAGCAACAACAACGGCCGACGAGCAATGGAGGAAAGGCGGGATTTTCAAATTTTGAATTTTGAAACTACGCGGGCTCTTTTTTGTTTAGATCTGAAGAAAAAAAAGGACGAAGTTGGCAGAGGGTTGTTGCGGTGTTGTTGTTGGCAGGTGTGGGCGGGTGTGGTGGTGGTAAGGACGGTTGTTGGTGTTGTTGTTGTTGTCGTGGAGTTGTTGCGGTGGTAGAGGGAGGAGGGAGTCGTGGAGTTGTTGTTGTTGTCGTGGTGGGTTGTGGTTGCTGCGGTCGTGGCGGTTCGAATGGAGGGATACGAAGGAGGGGGTGGTGGTGGGGTTCGAATGGAGGGAGGTGGCAGTGGAAGTGGGGTTCGAATGGAGGGATACGAAGGAAGTGGTGGGAGACTGGGTGTCGGGTGGTCGGCAACGGTCTTGGTGGCAGTGGGGAGGTCGGTGATGGTGAATTATTGGGCAGGCCGAAGTCGGAGTTGCCACTAGGTGGTGGTTCAGAAAGAGGAGAGGAGGAGGGTGAGAAAGGTGGTGGGATTTTTGGGTTTTTATTTTGTTGGGAATTTGAGATAAAAGAGAGATATAGAGAGAGAGGAGGGTGGTGGGATAATGAGAGGAGATTAGGAGAGGCTGAATGTTTAAGAAGTTAGAAGGATTAAGGGAGGTAATTAGATGGGATTAATTTGTGGCCACTCATTGAGAGACAATCCCATCCCTCCATCCCTTCCATCCAAGGGCTCTTATAAGGACTTAGGACCTTATATGGTATAAGGACCTTATAAGAACCCTTCTATATATATATATATATATATATATATATATATATATATATATATATATATATATATATATATATATATATATATATATATATATATATATATATATATATATATATATATATATATATAGATTTAGGATCCGGTGAGAACGAGCACTCGGTGAGAACGCATACTAATCATGGGATTAAAAGAAAATCTAACGGCCCATATTCTACTTCACGCAAACCTTATCTTAAATCTACCAAATTAAAACAATACTCTCTATCACTCTCCCCTAACTCAACAACCACCCCCAACATACATCTTGCTATCGACGGTCCACTGCTTCACCCTTGGCCCACCACCGGACCGTCCGAAGGTCACCAGCACGCCAGCACCACCAAGTGCTGCTCAACTCGCTTATAACTACCACCCCGTTTTTTTTTCCTGTTTTTCGACATTCATTTTTATGGTTTATTTTCCGGCGACTAGGCGAATACTATCGGTGGAGGTAAGGTGCTTAGCGTTGGGTTAGAGTTGATTGGCGAGGAGGATGGTTGAGATAGGGTGGTCGAGGAGGCGGATTTAAAAATGGAGGAAGGAGATTCGGTATCTGGGATTTGAGAATCCAAAATGTTAGGGCTTCGTGGTGTTTAATGGTGTCGCAGGAGTAACGTCGGCGTCGGGTATGTTCGTCAGTGGTGCACGACAGTTGTGGTAAACTCAATGAGTGATACGCCTTATTCCGGCTGACGTCTACCTCGTCGACCACCATATCTCCACTATCCTCCCCGTCAGTCGCCGGTAGTAACTCCGATAAGCCCACCGCTGCTTCTCACCATTTCCCCTTCGTTGGTTTTCTATATATTACAATGTATCTAAACTAATTTTTTATGTATCTAATCACTAATTTAATGTATCTAACATTAATACATAAAATTAGTCACCAGGTACATTAAAATTGGTTTGAGATTCATTAATATAGAAACCAGATACACTAATTTCGTTTAGATCAAATTGATTTTGTAGTGTAGTTTACAGAAGAGGAAGAGTGTAAGGCGACGGTCGCCAGTAGTCGTGAAGGGTTGAATGGTGCACGACCACGACATGGACCGAGACGATGTTAAACATTAACTAATTTCGACTGCTGAAGAAGAGTGTGTGCTCCGGCGATATGGCCCTGTGCTCCGGCGAGGTGACGATGTACTCCGGCGAGGTGGCTGCGACGGGTTGACACTGTGGACAAGGATGATCGAGTTTGGGTTTGTTGAAATGTGTGGGTACTGCTAGTTCAAGGAATAAGGAGTTAGAAATATATCAAGTTTTTTTTTTGTTTTCTCGGTGGGTTTTAAATTTTAGTATTAGTGAATATTGCTTGTTCTCACCGTTTGCACCGAGTGGTCGTTTGCACCGGATCTTGACTCTCTCTCTCTCTCTCTCTATATATATATATATATATATATATATATATATATATATATATATAGGTTCAGGTAAGTCCTTCATTTTGGTTGAGTCCCTAAGTCCTATTCTCAGCCACATATTTTCTGAGTGTAACTCTACTGCATTATGAGTGTAACTTTATTCATTTAATGACTTTTTAGTGTAACTTTAACTTGTAGGGTGTAACTTTAACTTTTTCAACACATTTTACTCACAAAATTTTAAATTTATGTTATAAAAATGAAATTTTAAATAAATAAATTTGAATTTATATAATTTTAGGAGTGTAACTATAATGTCCTACAAGTGTAACTTTAGTCGTTTTGAGTGTAACTTTAGTCGTAGGATGGTTTCTATGCATAAATTTGAATTTGTATACATTTATTTGTGTAACTTTACCCCTTTTAAGTGTAACTTTAGTCGTTGGAGTCGTAACTTTAGTTATATGATGGTTTGTAGATAGAAACTTGAATTAATATACATTATTATTGTAACTTTAGTCCTTTCAAGTGTAACTTTTGTCCTTCAAGAATGTAACTTTAGCATGGGGTGGAAGTTTAATCAATATATGTGTAATTTTATCGTGTTACGATTGTAACTCCAGTCCATATAAGCGTAACTTAAGACATTTAGCGTTGTAACTTTAATGAATAACGACCACTACCACCCAACCCGTCATGAAACCACCTGTGACCGCCACCACCAACCGTAAATTTAAAAAAAAAAAAAACAGATCCACAACCCGTAACACCACTACCAACCCTATGACCCTTGACTTCCACCACACCCACCGCATCAGCCGCACAAATGAACAACCGCCACAACCACCAACTTCTTTCTCAGATCTGAAAAAAAAAGGAGAAAGAGAGAGACGACACGATGGAGGAAGAGTGGAGATGTTGGGTGATACCGAGGGAGGAGGAAGAGGAGAGGAGGGAGGCGGCGTGGCGGAGGAGGCGGCAGGGCAGGGATGTCGTGGCAGGGGCGGTGGGCTCGTGGTATGCAGGAGGCGACGGTGGAGGAGAGGATATGAGGGAGTTAGAGAGAGAGGAGGAAGTGAGGCGGTGAGGTTGTGGCAGCCGGCAAGGAGGCGGCGGTGGTTGTTGTGGGAGGAGGGATTTAGGGTTTGTAGAGAGGTGAGGGTTTAGAGAGAGAGAGAGAGGATAAGTGAGAAGGAGGGAGGCAGAAAATGAGGAAAAAAGTTAGGGTTTTTTGTTTTTATAGGTTTAATTTAGTCCACATATTTTGTTATAATCTCAGCCATTCATTCATTTTCTTAGATCTAATCTCAGCCCTTCATCTTTCTCATCCAAAGGCTTAGATGAGGACTTATGGACTCAACCAAAATAGGTGGACTTACATGATCCTTTCTCTCTCTCCCTCTCTCTCTCTCTCTCTCTCTCTCTCTCTCTCTATATATATATATATATATATATATATATATATATATATATATATATATATATATATATATATTGATGACGTAATTAAGTAGTATTAAGACGATATTTAGAACGACCTTGAATTAGAAAGGGGCAACCGATGACCTTGAGTTGAGAAATTGATAAATGTTGGTGACCTTACACGTGTCATATTTCTGTTGGTTTACAACATTAAAAAAACAAAACAAAAAAACAAAAGTACAAAAGGGTGTAAGAAAGCTGTAGCCTGTACACAGCTGGAATCCAGCTTAACTTCTATCTAATTTCGTACTTGCATTGTCCTTGTTTCTTTCAACAGCTTCAGCGTTCCTCTTTAATTTCTCATCCATAATTTTCTCAACCCCTACCAAACAACCATAATATTAAATGTATAGTAAAAAAATTTGTAAAAAAACACTATAAAAGTAGAAGTAAAAATGCAAATCAAGAGAAGTAAAAAACCTAAAATAAATTACAAACATAAAAAAAAAAATAACTCAAACACTTGTAAAATTCTCAATTTTCATATATATTATGGATTTAAACGAGTTTGATTTTTCAAGTTATGCTATTGGCGATTATTCAACATATCAAGACTCCCAAAATTTCGATTTAAATCAAAGTACTCCAATTCCTACTTTTACGGAATTAATTTCGAGTAGCCAAAAGAATCAAAATATCGATGTTTTTGGAAATCAAATCTTGTTGTCCGAACTTCAGACTCAAGAATTTGTATCAAAAACCCAATTTTTTGTTCAAAAAAATCATTAGCATCCACAAAAAATCAATCCAATTCCAAAGTGGATGATCGAATTTGGACCAATAAGGAGGAAGAAGCTCTTATGTCCGCATGGATTATGTGTAATACCGACTCAATACTTGGAAAAAACCAAAGAACCATCACAAGATAGAATGATGTATTTCAGTTGTATGAAAAAAGTCGTACGGAAAATCAAAATCAAAATAAACTTGGGATTAGGAGTATCGAGGCAATGAAAAGTCGCTATAAACAACTCAATACAGCAGTGAGCAAATGGGTTGGTTGCTACACACAAGTTCTAAATCGACCACCGGCAAGTGGCACTAACATCAAAGATGACATAGAATTAGCTCAGAAATTGTTTCATAAGTTGAACAATGGTAACGATTTTGGGTAAACACCCTAAGTGGAGCTCACAAAAACATCAATTTGAGCTTCCTCGAAACTCTAAGTCGGGTTCAAAAAGTCAAGGTCAGAAATGGATTCTAGCCCGTCTAGTGTAAATGTCGGGACCCTGTCTAGTGTAAATGTTAGAACCCCGTCTAGTGTTAATGTTCCAGCCCCATCTAGTATTTATGTCGACGCAAGTGACCGACCAGAAGGACGGGAGGCAGCTAAAAAGAAGCGGAATGGAAAAACACATGTGGTCGTGGTCGATTCTATGCATAGTGTGGAAGACCGAGAAATAATGGACGGAAATAGACTCACTACGAAAAAGCAAATTGATTTTTCGGCAAAAAAAGGCTTGCAAAGAGATTTTGAAATTGAACAAATCAGAATTCAAAAAATGAAAACAAAACTGGAGATGGGTTGGTTTAACACATTGCTCTCGCAACAAAATTTAAACCCAAAATATCAAGAAATGAAGGACAAGCTAATCGACAAATATATGTCTGATATTTAGTTTATTAAATCTGTTTTTATTTTTTGTTTTTATTGTTGGTTTGATTATTAATCATCAGTCTGATGTAGAACTAACCCGATTTGAACCAGATTTTCAGGAATTATTTAACTAGATACAACGATTTTAGACGAAATAAGTCGATTTTAGACGAATTATTAATCATGAATTATTTAAATATGAACAACGTTTTCATCATCTAGACAAAATAAGTCGATTTATTTTGATATGAAATCGACAAATATATGAACACAATTTCATCATCGAGCCAAAATAAAATAAATCAATCGTAAAACCAATCGAAATAAAACCCAAATCGAAAACCAATCGTTTTCATCCCCAAAAAAATCCGAAAATAAATCAGGAAGCCAAACTGTAACAAGAATTTACCTGCATGAATGAAATCGGGATGACCGAAATCCATGAAATCCCCAATCAAAAAACCAATGAATGATGATATGAAATCCCCAATCGAAATCCATGAAATAAATCATAAATTCCAACTATGTAAATGTAATCGAAATAATAAATCATTTTTTTGAATTTATGAATGATGATATGAATGAGATATGAATGTGATTTTTTGGGGTTGAGAGTGTCGATTGGTTGGTGAGATGAATATGTGTGGTTGAGATGAATGATTGAGAGGAATCATGAAGAAGGTCATAACCAATTGTACAATGACTACTTTATGGATCCGGTTTATCCCGAAGAGCTATTTCGCCGCAGATTTTGCATGCACAAGCATCTATTCATGCGCATTGTTAATGCTCTATCCGCCAATGATCACTTTTTCCAACAAAGAGTCGGCGGTAATGGGAGACCTAGTTTCTCACCATTACAGAGATGCACGGCTGCTTTAAGAGTTCTAGCATATGGTACTTCTACTGATTCAGTAGATGAATATTTGCGTATGAGCGATACATCCATAAGGGGCTCTCTTAAATTGTTCATCGAAGGTGTAATCAGATGCTTTGGGAACGAGTATCTTCGCAGGCCCAACCCTCAAGATTTAGGAAGGTTACTTCATATGGGGAAAGCTCGTGGATTTCCTGGTATGTTGGGTAGTATTGACTGCATGCACTGGGAGTGGAAAAATTGTCCCACAACATGGGCGGGACAATATGCCGGGAGAAGTTCAAAGCCAACGGTCATTTTGGAAGCAGTTGCTTCATACGATTTATGGATATGGCATGCCTTCTTCGGCACACCAGATTCGCTTTGTTGGAATATGTGTCCTCCGACAATAATGCGATCACAACTGTCGATCATGATGATCACATGTTTAAGTCTCATTTTAAGAATACATGTGGGAAGTAATTTTTTACTGTCAACTGGTCCACACATATCGGTAATGATTGGCTGACTAGAGTTTGACATTACTGTCGTGCGACGGTGGTGATCAGTGTTGATCCCCTTAGGTCATACCTAAAGGGTAACACTCTTAATTGATTATTTAATTGATCGTATGACGATACGGGTTAATTAAATTACTTAAAAGTGACGGACGATTTTGGAAGTAATATTTACGTATCTCATTATAATTTGATTAAATAAGATACGGTCTAAGTGATCGAATTGTTTTATTACTTAGATAAAATTATTGTTTACGGAAACAATTGAACTGAATGAATAATTTATTATAAATACAAGATGTTGTAATTTATAATTGGTAAAGTGTTTTGGTACAAGTAATTGTGAATTACTAAGTCGATTTTGTACATGACGTATTTTATTAATACGTTGATTTTTAATATGTTAAAAATACATGACAATTTTACATGTCTTATAACATGTGACAAATTGACAAATTGACAAAGATAAAATGGAATCCATTTTATCCCATTTGGACCGAAATTAGGAGGGAGTATGGTGTTTAAATTATGTTAAATTATTTGAGTGGAAACAAAATAATTAAACCTAGTCTCCTAGCCATGCAAGCCTAGTCTTTTCTTGGGAAGAATAGAGGCTCATGCATTGGTCTTTTCTCCCTCCCCTACCCGGTTTTTCCAACCTACACAAGCCAAGGGTTTGTCTTTTGGTACATACACTACTCTTGAGAAGAATTAATTAATTAATTCATTCTAACATCATCTAAAATATAGAGTTTTAGAGAGATAAATTACTTCTTCTTCTCCCTTCTCTTAAACCGAAAATTAAGAGACCAAAAACAATATTTTGGGTCAATTTTATTCAGAATTAATATTGTTCTAGTATCAATAATATTAATTTTATTAAGAGGTTATCTTGGGTATTATTCCTTGGGAGGGATTCTATACCTGAATCCTTTGTTCATCCATATTAGGAGAGCTCAAGAACAAGTGAGTAGGAGAACTCACTTGTGCCCAATAATCCGAAATTTCCAATGTAAGAATGATGATTTCTTCACTATATTTACTTATGTTTGCATGCATAAGATCTAATTAATTTTATGACTAAATTAAATGGAACATATAAGAATATGTTGAGTATTATGAGATATAGATTTCTAACACGCTTAATGATATTAATGTTCTTGAACTGTAACACCCCGGTTTATAAAAGAAGTCTTCGTCAAGACATTTCCTCATAAAACGGACTGTTACCATCTCGGTTTCCCGAGGTAGTGAATAACAAATTAAACTCCAAGGCAATTTATATAATATTTAACTTAATTATTACAAATTCTCTTTTCAAATTAAATTACAAGAACTGACGTAAATAAAAGTGAAGTCTTCTAGATGATGATCTAGCTACTAGGTCGTCTGATCCAGTGTCTCACGCCCATCAAGCTCCCGTCCTATCTCTTAACCTGTCAAGTCTGCTCCCCATAAAACGGTTCATCACAGGTGATCACGAATACACAGGGTCAACCACGAGGTTGAGTAGGGAAAACAATAAAACAATAAAATATGATATGCATGATACTCCGTCACCTCCATCTCCTTCTCAACTCATCACACACATCTCATACCCCGAACGCCCACCATACCGATCCCCGAGACTATATATCGACCGGTTTTCGATCTGCCACCAATCACACCGAGGACACCAGGGCAAGTCTGCGCAGAACCCGCCTGGGCCTTATCACAACATCACATCGTATCTCAATATCGTCACCACCACATCATCCTCCAACTCCAATGCATATGAAATGCTCAACAATAATTAATGCAATGCAATATGTATATAAATCACCGAACTCGATAAATCATAAAGTCATGCCGCTTACCCGATGTTGTGATATCATACTCAATACGATCAAATCAGTCAATCACCCTTCCGAATATAAATGATGACGTAAATCAACAACCAGGAATCAAGTTAACACAACTCAACAATGACGATAATAGGACAAGTGTATTTCCCTACCTCAAAGTGCCAAAGAATTCCAATTAAGCGATTAAGCGATCCAGAAAGCAAAGCAATGCATTTAATTATCGATCCTTCACGAATCCGTCACCTAAAACAATTATAATATTTATAATTACTAACTACTAAATATAGTAATCTCCCAAAATATAAGCTTCCCGAAATACAAACCCGACACCAACTTATTCCCAATTAATAGTTAAAATAACCCGATTAGTATTTGACCCAACTTCCCAAAATAGAAAGTTACTAAAGTAGAATTTCTTAGAATGGAAACTTTCCCGATATAGTAGTCTTTTCATTTTAACAAACCCGTCTCAAAATCCCGTTTCTAGTTAATCAATTATTATTTTATTTTAATTAACTCGAAACTTAAACCAACACGATTATTTAAACGAATTATACGATTTAAGAAAACCCGAATCCAACATAGAACAACTCAAACAATCCCGACTCAAAACCCGTCTCTAATTACATTAAATAACTCGGGAATTAAATTGAATAAATTATTTAGAAGACTCGGGAATTAAATTAATTAATTAAGAATACGACTCATTACGAATATAACGATTACATTATGAAAAACCCGCTTCTAAACCAAAAACAGCCCGTCATCGCACTACCCCCTTCACACGCACTCACCCGCCACCACAGGCCACCACGAGGCCGTGTCAAACACCGGCCGTGTTCCCCACTTCAACCCCACCACCAACGACCACCACCAGCCTGGTCGACTGCCGCCGGCGAGTCGAACCAGGGCTGGCAATCTGGCCGGTTCACCACCGTGCCTCCCCAAACAGCCATGTTCTCTCCTTACCACCACCGCACTCTACAACTACCCACTGCCCAAACCACCACCACCGTGCTCACCGTCAGACCACGAACATAGGCACCGTGGCACCACCATTTCGACCTCCCCCGAGTCCACGGTGGTGCCACCCCAACATAGTCGAGTAAACTCGCCTGAAACCGTCAATAAAACTCGTTTTTGCCCCCTTAATCGAAACTCGGCCCTCGCCATCCTAGCCACCTACAACCACCCCAACAACCACCATTTCACTCGCCACACACCCCACTACCCATATACCCCGCCAACAACCACCCTTACTACCTCCCTAAGACACGCAACACCCTCCAAAAACCCGACACTAATGCGAAAAACAGAGGAGGGAGTTGAACTATTACCTTTACCGCCACTACAACCTCCACCAGGGCCACCTACGGTCGGCGTCAATCGTCCCTAGGGCTGCCTTGCTGCGCCGTCAACACCTTGCTCACACTCTCTCTCTCTCTATATATGCGTGAGGCTGATGTTTTGGTGTTGGTGAAGGAGGGAGGCGGGTTGAGTGAATGAGAGGAGGGAGGCGGTTTAGGGGACTGTTAGGGTTAGGGTTAGGGCACTATTTAGGGTTAGGGTTTAGGGTTAAGGGATAAATGGGCTTTAGGGTTTAATGGGCTGAACATATATTGGGCCAATTTAAATGGGTCAGCTCACAATTCGTATTTCTTATAAAACCCGTCTTAATTAACTTGTATCGATACGACGCGAGTTAAATAAAATAACTTAACATAATTATCGACTCAACAATTTACCCGACTTAATTAGTAATATAAAATGTATAATAAATAATATTTAATAATATCCTTTTTAATTTATAATATAAAAATACGGGGTATTACAGTCTTCCCCCCTTAAAATGAACTTCGTCCCGAAGTTCGCTCCCATACTCAAACAACAGAAGGTATTGTATATCGTACATACGGACGTCATGCATTTCTAACCCAGTTAACACACACTTTTGACACCTCAATTAATCATACAAATACGAAATGTTACATTCTGCCCTCCTAAAAATAAACTTCGTCCCGAAGTTTAGCTCATCTTCACTTTACCCAACTAACTATAACTAATTACTAACTGAGAACGCAACTGTATAACAACTAAATAATCATCTGAGAACACCGTCATCTTCCATCAAAATTCTGATCTCAACTCAAGTAATTCACTAACCATGGTCGCACTGGACCGCAAATGTATCTCGGCACAAAGGCCCCGCAACTCATAACTCAATACCAATAGTTTAACTTATATTCTTATATTCTCCTTTTTCACCTCAACCAGCTAACAGAAGTATGAATAAAACATATAGAACTCATCTGCATCGGTACCCCACAACTAAACATCAACTTGGTCAACTACAATCTATAAACAAGTGCAAATTAAACATCAAGATTTTACAATCCTCCCCAACTAAAAACATGGTTACGTCCTCGTAACCTTCATTATTATAACAAAAGTTCTCAAACTACTGCTATCAACTGAAAGAGGATGAAGGATTCACAATTCACGTGCAAGTTAACTAATCCTTACCAAAGATAATCAATATACAAACTCTCTCAAGGAAGCTACCGTTACCGTTAAAAAAAATCATTAGTAATTATTTATTTCTCCAATCATTGTAATCTCATACCTTAGAAATATAGGGGATCAATCAACCTTAGAAAAGAATTAGGGTTAACACTTGTTAAATCGATTTATGAAAATTTATAACCTAATAGGTCCAATCTAACTTTCCTTTACTTAATTGTACGGATTTAGGTCAAAACACGAACCAATAAAATGACGACAAACCAGGTTTCAGTATTTATCATCTTTGAAATATTTTTAATCCTCATAACAAAAGGTTTGGTATTTATTTACGAATGACGAAAGCACATTGATTGGCAAATTTTTACAAACTTATTGGTCGAGTCAAACCAGCGATTAAACAGCGATATTGGAAAGTTAACATGCAAGACTATCATACATAAAATTTCGTTCTTGGTATTAAATATATTTAAACTGTACCAACACTGTGACATAAAAGATTAAATTTATTTAACTACACCTATTTTACAATTATCCCTTACATCTCATGCTAATATCAACATACCGTGTTAACACATAACTCACTTAAATCACCACATTACAGTTCCCGTTTTGACATTCGTAATTAACCACAACCCACCAATTCACTATATGAACGAACAACATGACTAAATTATCCCACTACTTATGACTCCGTTCTAGTTTCAGTCCTCCAGACTAGCAATTATCATGGACACATACAACCAGACACTGGCTGGAAATCTCATTCCGGATTTATACTCATACGACACAAATTTAACTTTATTTTCAAAACTTTTACTTTCTTACGGGACGGTGAATAATTTTCCTAACATAAATCTTATAACAGAGCCGTTCATAGAATCCATTTACAGCTTACTACGAAACTCAAAATCAGATAAACTTAATTCAATTCCTTTAAACAAAACGAGCTTAGGTGTCGACTCATATATCGAAATTTATAGGTTCATCTTATTCATTTCAGTCCTATCTTTACTAATGCACGATTATTACCTCAATCATCGATTTTTAGTTGCACTTCTTTACTCGATTATATTCACTACTCAATTAAACGTAACTATAACGACTATCATTGGAACCAATGCATATCATGTGAATCATAAAAGGGTTATTCATTATAATTGCCAATATAATTATCATAAACACTTTTTATTAAAATATAATTGATAGTAACGACTCGAGAATATAGATATGTCAAATGTCGGGTTATATCCAACAGTTTCCTTTATATCACACCCATACAATTGCAAGAATCACTTTAGCATTTTATGATAATATAATAACGAACATATCCAATAAGAAATAACACCCTGTTTATTATCGTGTCATAGGTTTTAGGTTTAACCGAAATAATTTAATGCAGTGAAAGTAATAAATATAACTATGGGCACACAACTCATATGAAAGACATTAGAACTCGTGAGGACATCTTACACGTGTGAACATTTAGACACAATCATTACTATCACCCATGTGTAACCATTTAAACATAACTATTATAATATTCATGCGAGTATATTAGAACAATTAAATTAAAATTTTTTTTTTTTTAACACCATCAACTTTACCAAGATACGACAATATAGTTTTATATTTATATATATCCGACCACTATGCAAATATGATGAACATACCAGAGATATTACAACATGCCAAACATATATAAAATATGCAAACAACTGGACTTGTATAAAATATTATCAATTTAAGCTATCCAATTTTACTCATACTATCATGTCAACAATGTTATCAACTAAGTTTAATTTTATCACTTGTTAAGATACATATTTACTGAACATGCGTGCTACTATCGTCATATAAAGCATTATAAATTCATATTATTAAAGTTCATGAATTAATCAAATAATTGTATAAAAAAATTCAACATTGAACGCACATTTTAAATGTTTTGATTTACGTTGTAACTTCCAAAAATCACGAATAAATAACCGTCGATTAAAACTTAATTCATATTACCTTTATAAAACACGGCGAGTTAAAAACACAGGGAAAAAGAATTCGATTTAAAGCACAAGAATTCCGTTTTTAAAGACTTTTACAACTCAGTTGGTCCAAACAAACATGTGACAGCAATTGGTCCAAAACTTGGGTCAGTTTGCAAAATTTACCGTTTAATATAAAGACATCAAGAATTTTCGTGGCTTATTAATTTGAAACATATGTGACTCTTTTGATCGGTGGAGTTGGAATTATGTAAAAATTATTAATACAATTTAAATGCGGTTTTTTTTTTTACAAATTCATTGGTCAAGCATCACTGCACAGAAACTTCCTAACCACAGCTTACTAAAATATTTATTACTCCTACTCCGTATATCATATAAGCATGAAACCAACGCCAAATGGACACTAACTCACGAGGCTATCTCTCATAAAATTTTCATCCGTAGGCAATAAACAGAGAAGAAATGGCAGCAAGGTCAATTTTAAGAGTAAAATCAACCAAAACTAGTTTTATCACTAAGTCTTTCATTTTCTACGTTCCAAACTCTTACAACCATACTATCGATACTAACTCATCCTAACTTAATCTCACACTGTACTTACGTAAACATCTACCCCATAGAATTCCTTCGTATCTCGATCTACTCCGTACATCTAATCGCGATTGTTATCACTATAAACATGCAATTCAATAGTGTTTCTAATTACTATCACAATACTTATACTAGCATGGCTTCGGGATCACATAACCGCATATTACTTAGTCATAGTAGTACTATCAACACATCATTCATGCAAAATACTTACCGTAGCGTTGTCCTGCAGAATGGTTAGAATATATGGTCTCAAGGCATACATCAACTCAATTAAGCAATAATCAATGTATCAATCAATTAATACTTAGGCAACGATATATGAATTTCCTGTTCATCCTCAAGCAACTATTCTACCCTTTCTCTCGTATACACTCATGGTTTCCGGTTCAACTGAGAGGACCACTGGTTCGGTGTGAGGGGGCCCCTAACTCATACCTTACCGTAGTGTGCTCCTAACATTCTATCCCGGTTCATTTTATTTAGACACATCCTATGTTCATTGGGCTCATTGGTTTAGGCCTGAGGATCGTTCGCTCTGATACCACTTTGTAACACCCCGGTTTATAAAAGAAGTCTTCGTCAAGACATTTCCTCATAAAACGGACTGTTACCATCTCGGTTTCCCGAGGTAGTGAATAACAAATTAAACTCCAAGGCAATTTATATAATATTTAACTTAATTATTACAAATTCTCTTTTCAAATTAAATTACAAGAACTGACGTAAATAAAAGTGAAGTCTTCTAGATGATGATCTAGCTACTAGGTCGTCTGATCCAGTGTCTCACGCCCATCAAGCTCCCGTCCTATCTCTTAACCTGTCAAGTCTGCTCCCCATAAAACGGTTCATCACAGGTGATCACGAATACACAGGGTCAACCACGAGGTTGAGTAGGGAAAACAATAAAACAATAAAATATGATATGCATGATACTCCGTC
Organism: Silene latifolia; assembly: GCF_048544455.1. Classification (NCBI taxonomy): domain Eukaryota; kingdom Viridiplantae; phylum Streptophyta; class Magnoliopsida; order Caryophyllales; family Caryophyllaceae; genus Silene; species Silene latifolia. The sequence goes on from NC_133538.1 coordinate 408,821,407, forward strand.
ACCTCCATCTCCTTCTCAACTCATCACACACATCTCATACCCCGGAACGCCCAGCCATACCGATCCCCGGTAGACTATATATCGACCGAAGCCGATCTGCCAGCTCAACAGCTGAGGACACCAGGGCAAGTCCTGCAGAACCCGCCTGGGCCTTATTACAACATCACATCGTATCTCAATATCGTCACCACCACATCATCCTCCAACTCCAATGCATATGAAATGCTCAACAGTAATTAATGCAATGCAATATGTATATAAATCACCGAACCGATAAATCATAAAGTCATGCCGCTTACCCGATGTTGTGATATCATACTCAATACGATCAAATCACCAATCACCCTTCCGAATATAAATGATGACGTAAATCAACAACCAGGAATCAAGTTAACACAACTCAACAATGACGATAATAGGACAAGTGTATTTCCCTACCTCAAAGTGCCAGCAATTCCAATTAAGCAGTTAAGCAGTCCAGAAAGCAAAGCAATGCATTTAATTATCGATCCTTCACGAATCCGTCACCTAAAACAATTATAATATTTATAATTACTAACTACTAAATATAGTAATCTCCCAAAATATAAGCTTCCCGAAATACAAACCCGACACCAACTTATTCCCAATTAATAGTTAAAATAACCCGATTAGTATTTGACCCAACTTCCCAAAATAGAAAGTTACTAAAGTAGAATTTCTTAGAATGGAAACTTTCCCGATATAGTAGTCTTTTCATTTTAACAAACCCGTCTCAAAATCCCGTTTCTAGTTAATCAATTATTATTTTATTTTAATTAACTCGAAACTTAAACCAACACGATTATTTAAACGAATTATACGATTTAAGAAAACCCGAATCCAACATAGAACAACTCAAACAATCCCGACTCAAAACCCGTCTCTAATTACATTAAATAACTCGGGAATTAAATTGAATAAATTATTTAGAAGACTCGGGAATTAAATTAATTAATTAAGAATACGACTCATTACGAATATAACGATTACATTATGAAAAACCCGCTTCTAAACCAAAACAGCCCGTCATCGCACTACCCCCTTTCACACGCACTCACCCGCCACCACAGGCCACCACGAGGCCGTGTCAAACACCGGCCGTGTTCCCCACTTCAACCCCACCACCAACGACCACCACCAGCCTGGTCGACTGCCGCCGGCGAGTCGAACCAGGGTCGTAATCCGCCGGTTCACCACCGTGCCTCCCCAAACAGCCATGTTCTCTCCTTACCACCACCGCACTCTACAACTACCCACTGCCCAAACCACCACCACCGTGCTCACCGTCAGACCACGAACACAGGCACCGTGGCACCACCATTTCGACCTCCCCCGAGTCCACGGTGGTGCCACCCCAACATAGTCGAGTAAACTCGCCTGAAACCGTCAATAAAACTCGTTTTTGCCCCCTTAATTGAAACTGGCAGCCTCTGCCATCCTAGCCACCTACAACCACCCCAACAACCACCATTTCACTCGCCACACACCCCACTACCCATATACCCCGCCAACAACCACCCTTACTACCTCCCTAAGACACGCAACACCCTCCAAAAACCCGACACTAATGCGAAAAACAGAGGAGGGAGTTGAACTATTACCTTTACCGCCACTACAACCTCCACCAGGGCCACCTACGGTCGGCGTCAATCGTCCCTAGGGCTGCCTTGCTGCGCCGTCAACACCTTGCTCACACTCTCTCTCTCTCTATATATGCGTGAGGCTGATGTTTTGGTGTTGGTGAAGGAGGGAGGCGGGTTGAGTGAATGAGAGGAGGGAGGCGGTTTAGGGGACTGTTAGGGTTAGGGTTAGGGCACTATTTAGGGTTAGGGTTTAGGGTTAAGGGATAAATGGGCTTTAGGGTTTAATGGGCTGAACATATATTGGGCCAATTTAAATGGGTCAGCTCACAATTCGTATTTCTTATAAAACCCGTCTTAATTAACTTGTATCGATACGACGCGAGTTAAATAAAATAACTTAACATAATTATCGACTCAACAATTTACCCGACTTAATTAGTAATATAAAATGTATAATAAATAATATTTAATAATATCCTTTTTAATTTATAATATAAAAATACGGGGTATTACATGAACGTTCTCCACTCTTTAATGACGTTTTAGAAGAATCTGCCCCACCTGTTAATTTTTCGGTTAATGGTACCGAGTATAATATGGGATATTATCTTGCTGATGGTATATATCCTGGTTGGGCAACATTTGTTAAAACAATTAATGCGCCAAAAATTCAAAAGCATAGGTTATTTGCAGCTCAACAAGAGTGTTGTCGAAAAGATGTGGAACGTGCTTTTGGCGTCCTACAAGCTCGATTTACGTTCATCAAACGCCCTTGTCTTCTGTGGGATCGAGTTAATATGGGGAAGGTTCTTATGGCTTGTATTATTATGCATAATATGATAGTTGAGATGAAAGAGAAACCTATCTTAACTATGAAAATATAATCGCAGAGTTGATAATCCGACTTCAGCTAGTGATGATCCGTATGAATATCATCGTCTTAGAAGATCGCCTCAAGAACGATTCATAGAAATTCATGGAGAGATTCGTGATCGTGCCACTCATATCGCTCTGAAAAATGATCTCATTGAGCATATTTGGCAAAACTTCCGTAACTCGAATTAGTTTAGAATGCATTTTTTTATTTCGTAGTATTTAATGTTTTTAAAGATCGTGTTTTTTTTATGTATGTATGCGGTTTTTTATATGTTGAATCGTGTTTTCAATAAAGTTTATCTATTGCCAATAAAATTTTAATTTTTTTTAAATGTACACTATAAAATTAATTTACTTAACATATTTGAGTAGTTTTTATTTTAAAAATGACAAGAATAACTTAGTTGTAGTATGTTATTAAATAATAATTGTAAAAGTAAGAGAGAAGTTTTGGTGGGGTAGTGAATGAGATAAATGATTATAAATGTTGGAACGTGAAAAACTAATTGGGTTGGTGACCTAGGTCGTGACCTTTTGCTTGGGAGGGTGGAAGTGGGTCAAGATTAATAAGGTGTGATTAAGAGGAAATATTTTGTGACCCGATTAAGGCGACCTTCTCATTGGGATGGTTTTAGAGTGGAAAGGTAATGCTTGACATGGACAAGAGAAATGAAAAGTGATTAATTTTCCTTAAGTAGGATTTGATTGTTCAGTATGATTGATTTACTTGGAAGTAGCAATGTTTAGAGTAGGGTAGCTGGGCCATGCTTCTGGGTGCTTGATTGTGAAAATGCAGATGTTGTACGGTAGACATTTTCAAAAGGATTAATGATCAATCAGAATATAAGGTTCCTGTTTCTTACCGTTATCCGGTGAGCTTTTCCATCTTTGATCCGATTTATTTATTAAAGGTTCAGGTTTGATTTTGTTTTTTCGCGCTTTTGATCGATCATTTATTGCTGTGGTTGGTAAATCCGTGGCTGAGTTTATCACCATCTTTTTCGATCGATTCTCTTTCGTGTGATTATTTCGTATGTCCGCTTTGTTTTCTGGGTTAATTTTTTCAATTGAAATCTGGTTGTCCCGGGTTTTGTTCAGTGTTGAGGGGTCTACTCTCGTTTTCTGAGTTTGGCTATCTTTGTCTTGTGATGAGTTGGTCGTGGTGCTGATTTTTTGTTTTTTTTTTCAATTGTGATTCTGCTGGGGTTTGGGTCAGTGGTGAGGGACTATTGTTCTTTTTTCATTGATTTATGTTTAAAATCGGGGTTTGAGGTGTACTTGTATCCGCTTCCTTAGTATTATAATTATCTCTTTTTCTACCGGTCACCATAAATTTCTTGAATTTGCTTGTGCCCATGTTAGTGATGGGTTTATGGAGAATGATGGGGATAAGATGTTAGGCTATTTTATGAAAATGCAAGGGTCAGCTCGGTTAGCCTTAGCTGAGGTGAGGGAGCTTATAGATAAGGGAAATAGTTATTTTAGGAAAAATGACTTTGATATAGCCGCAGCGTGTTATGATGAAGTTTCTAAACTGCTTAGTTTTGGGGAAATATTGGAGATGAAGATACCCAATCATTATCTGACCTTGTTGTTTCCCTAATATCTAATATGGATGCCTGTGCCTTGAAACTTGAGGAATACAAAGCTGTTGCGGATATGTGCTCCATGATTTTGGACACATTTCCTCGTAATGTTAAGGCAGTTTTTCGAAGGGTGGTTGCTTATATGAAGTTGAAAAGGTTTCAGTTAGCTGAATTGGATTTGGTTGAGGCCTTAGCTATTGAACCTAGTAATAAGGATGTGTTAAGGGAATTAGATGTGGTAAAAGGTCACCTCCTCATCAAGGAAAATGGTAAAAGAGTGTTGGAGGTTGCTACCGAAGATGGCGTGGAAGGGAACAATAAGAAGCCTGTTCATATCTTGGCATCGGACGTGGGTATAAAAGATAGTGAAAGCGTGATCACGGAGATGATGGAAGATCATATTGATGCGAGTATTAAGGAAAATGAGAGTCTGAATATGGAGGTGACGGAGGCTCAAAATATTTGTGCTAAGAAGTGAGTTCTTGAGTTCTCCAGAAAGGGAGGTAGTAATTCCCGTCTAAGGATCCCCGCACATTCTTATAAAAAGTTGCTGGATGGTAAACAGTTGAGCTTTTACCGTAAATGTGATTTTTCAACCTTAAAAATTCGGATCCTTAAGAGCGAGGTTACTGAGGAGAGAGACAGTATAAGAGAACGATGTGAGAAGGGGAAGAAGAAGAGGAGAAGACCTAAAAAGTGGAAATCTAAGATGATGGGGGCAATGAAAGACATGACTCCTTTTGATATTATAAATGTGAAATCTGTCTTTCCTCGCGGAAGTTTGAACGCATCCTCTACTGAGGCCGTGACTTCAAGTGCGTCTTCAATTTGTGACAATTTTTCTCCTCCGGGTACTCATATCCCTCATGATAACATCAGAGGTGTTGATAGTGATTCAATAGTCTGTGTCTCTCTGGTGCATGATAAGGCTACTTTTATTTGCTCTCCAGTTCAGAAGGATTCTAATGACCATTAGCCATTCATTTTTTCAGCTCGTCCTAAGAAGTGTAAGATTTACTCGTTCGAGAAACCATCATGTGCCCTTTATACACCTATGATTTGCAGGTACCAGAGAATGGCCATTTCCAAGAAGAATCATAGCCAAAGGGATGAATCTCCAAGGCACAATTTATCTACTTTCTCCAAAACTAGATCTCTCTCCCATAAATTTCTACGTCCTCGTGGCGTAAGTGTATCTTGTTGCAGGTATTCTCCTAAGGCTCAAATAGGGAAAAAAATAGGAAAGATATGGCATCCCCTGCGTATTACTCCAGCAAATTTTTGAAGAAACCCCGTGTTTTAAGAACCTCCGCCCCTAGTTTATGTTTTTGTAATAATAATGTAGTGTTTGTACCTGACTTAGAGATGCAGGTGTGCTTTGTATAAGGAACTTATTTTTATGGCTGTCAAAAAAAGATATAAGATTAGGTTGGAAAAGAAGGTGTGTTGTACTTTATTGTTAAAATATGAAATCCTATGGTTTTGTTTAGCTTGGTTTATTAACGGATATCATGGGTTCATGGGTGCTTATGTTGGAGTATGTGTCCTCAACAATAGTGCGATCACATGTTTAAATCTCAAGTTAAGAATATGTAAGGGATGATTCATTTATATAGTCAACTGATCAACATTAATCAGTAATGATTGGCTAACTAGAGTTTGACATTACTGTCGTTTGACGGTGGTGATCAGTTGATCCCTTAAGGTCACACCTATAGGACAATTCCCTTAATAGACAGGTTGATTAATAGTATGATGATACAAGTTAATAAATTCCTTAAATTTGAACAATTCATTTGTGAGAGAGAATATTTATATCTTACTATAATTTGATTAAATAAGATTTATTTTAGTAATTAAAATATTTTATTACTAAAATTGATTATTGTTTATGAAACAATTGAGATAAGAATGAATGGTTAATTATAATTACAATATGTTGTGATTTATAATTATATGACCCATTTTATTTACGTGATCAAGAATCACTAGACAATTTGCTATATGTAATTTAATTAATGTATATAATGATATTTATTTGATAAATATGCATTAAATTAATTAATAACATGTTAAATACTACATGTGACATATTGTGTGACAAGTAACAAATTGACAAAATAAAATAGTAGTCCATTTTACATATGGACCGAAAAAATGGAGGATGAAGGAGTTAGTGGGTGATTTATTTTATGTGATAAAATAAGTATAATCATACCTATCCTACACTAACCTTACATACCTACATTTTGGAGAAGAACAAAAGTAAAAGGAGATGCCATGCTTTGGCATTTGGCCTTTACCCTATCCGGCCCCTTCCTCCTTTTTATGATGAGAATTTTGTTCTCATTTTGCACTTCTCTATATTTATTCTTATGCATGCATTCTCATCTTCTCTCTTTCATTTTTCTCTCTAAAATTAGTTTTAGAAAATCAAAAGATTGTTCATCCAAAATTATAATAACAATATAAGATTATTAGTGTAGTAATAAGAATATTATTAGAATCATTTTAAGGATACTAGTATATTAATCTAGTTAGTTAATATATTAGTTTAAAGGTTTTGTTTTGGGTGCAATCAAAGGAGGATTTCTACATTTGGGATTTTGAAGGATCATCCATTACATTTAAGCTTAAGAACAAATAAGGAAGGTGACCTTATTTGTGCCCATTATTTCGAGCCATTTGACAATGTAAGGGACATTGATTTTCTTATTTTATCTCTTATTTAGTTATGCATCCACTAGATCTAAAGAACTCTAATTAATATGTTAATTGGTTCACTATTAGAAGAGTCTAATAATAGATATATGAACCTAACAATTTGTATCAGAGCATAGGATGTTGCATGCATAATCGATTTATAGTTTTTACGAGTTATTAGTAACTTAATTAAAACTAAAAATTTGTGATTTATTAGATAAATCACGAAATCATGATGCATGTTATATATTCTGGTCCGAAAATGTATTTAGGTCGTTTTTATGATTTATGGTATTTTATTGCTTAATTTAATGATTTTTAGATATTTTATTACATTTTTATGACTAAAATGGAAATTAAAATGCTAAAAATAGTTAAACTAAGTCTATGACCTTGACATTTTTATATGACCTCACATGCATATTTTAATTATTGTATGTAAAATTTCGTATTAATGTGATTAATATTGCATAATTTATGATTTTTATGAGATAAAAATGAATTAAATGGAGGTAAAATGGTTAAATATAGTTAAACTTCGAAATAGGCCATGAAAATTTAATATGTTGTCACATTCATATTTTACTCACTGTGTGTAAAATTTGAGATGAACTTGATTTATTTTGCATGATTTATGAATTTTTAATGTAAAAATGGCATAAATAGTGACTATTTTAGCATAAATAGCTAAAACGAATTACATGGTATGAGAAAATTATTTTAGATTGAATGTATATCCCACTTATCATATCTAAAGTTGTAAAATTGATTTAGTTAATTTTTGTATACTTTAGATGTTTTATTTGATAAAACCGATAAATCGCAACAATATTTTTCTCGAAATAAATTAAAAATATTTAACCATGATTTTTGACATTGTGAGTGTCATAGACATATTACAGAATGTTAAAAAATTTAAAATTCAAATTTTGAAATTATTGTAATTTAATTTGGATTTATTTCATAAATGTTGTGATTTTAAGGTAAAAAATGAGCATAAAATTAAATCAAGTTGAATTATTGTCAAAAATTGAGTGATGACTAATTTTTGAGACCTAAGAGTGTTAGGATAATTAACTTGAGCTTAAATTTGATTTAAGTATTGATTTGTGATTTTAATAAGTTATTATCACGCATTTCCATTAAACCGGGTTATATAATCGATATAAGTTAAATAGGGCGATTTGACACATAATTTGGCATGACATATTATAATGCTGCATATTTCATTGTTGAATGTCATGTTTTATTTATATAATTTTGAATTATGTAATTTTATCTTAGTATGGCCTTAGTTTTAATCGATATTACCTGTAATGAAAGGGGATATTGATTCGGTTGTAATTTAATGTGATCTCGTATCACTTTTATTTTTACTAGTTTTTAATTTTACAAATGTGTAATAGGAATATCTTTGTATTTTTATTATTATTTGTAACTCCGGAGTTTTTTCAAGACGATGTCATTCGGAAAGGCGTTCCGACGAAGACGGTGTACTTGGGAGGCGTGCCACTTGAAGATTCAAGGGACCAAAGGAGTTGGTTTTCGAATATGTAATAGATTATTTTATTTTCTATTTTAGGAAGGCCATACTAGGAATTTATTGTTTGTTTTGCATTTCTTTTAATATGTTGCATGCATTGCCAAATCGCCATAACAACACATGCATATCATATCGAGTCATCGACTGTATCAATTATAATTATCGAGAATTCGACTTTTAGTTCACTTAAAATTGATAGATAATAAATTGACAAGACCTTTACTTTTAAAAGATTGAGAATTAGCCTTGCCAAATAGTAGGAGCCCATGAGTCTAAATTTCATAAAGGGTACAATACGATTTTTCGGGGTGCTTCTATTGACGTTGTATAAATGGGGTAATAAGTAGTTATTACACTTCGAAAATTTGGTTAATCTCAATGAAGGTATTTTGCGACCGTAGCCGCAAAAGGTTCGGGCTAAGGATGAGTTTAACGTAAATTCATCGACCGAGAGTTCTAATTGTAGAATCGGTTTAAAAGGTTAACCCACCGGAGTTATATTAGTAAAGATGTAGAGGGCCCGTTGGCTCACATCCAAGTTAATATGAATTTTGGGTCTCGGAATCATTTACTATAGTTGGGTAAAGGTCGCTATATAAATGCTAAAACTTGTTTTAAAATATTTACAAGTTTTAAGACGATAAATGTTTATAATTCTTTCATTTTCTATTTTGTAGTAAATTTGATTAGTTTGCAATGTCGACTCCAATCACATCTGCATCAACTAGCACAAACGCTCCACCACTCCCCAATGCTTCTTGGCTCTGATCCTTTATGGATCGATGCAAACTTGAAAAAAACGGTTCTAACTTCGCCGATTGGGATGAGCAACTCCGTTTGGCCGCGGAAGGTGACGACAAGCTTCGTTACCTTACCGAAGCCGCTCCCACTGCACCTACTACTAGGTCAACCTCCGCCGCAAGGGAAGCCTATGAGGCCTACCTAAAAGAGTCGGCCGCTATCAAGAATGTCTTGATTTTCTCTATGAAGCCTGATCTCCAAAGGAGTGCTATTAAAATGAGCACGGCCTATGAGATCTATACCAAGCTTGTGACCATGTTTTCGCAAGCTCCTAGGATAATCCAATATGAGGCACCCTCCGCATTTTTCGAGATCAACATCAAAGAGGGCCAAAAGATTAGCCCTCATGTGCTCAAATTGATTGAGCTTGTTGACACTCTTAAGACCCAAGGGGTCAATATTCCCGAACAACTCGTCATAGACCGAGTTCTACATTCCTTGAACAAGGTAAAGGCATATGTGCAGTTTAGGGTAAACTACAATATGCAAAACATGAAGACCTCTCTCCATGAATTGCACAAATTGCTTGTGCAAGCCGAGAGGGATATGGGTCTTGATGTTAGTTCTACCAAGGATGTGCTTGCCATAAACAAAAAAACCAAAGGGAAGTTTAAGAGGAGTACTAGTAAGGGAAAGAAACCCAACAAGGGCAAAGAGAGAGTTATTGGGAATAACTCATCCAAGCCGAAAAGGGTGCATCTTCTAAATATAAGTACTGACAGGGCTGTCGTATACCTATCAAAAATAAGTAACTAAACTAATTATATAGCTAGGGAAGTCAGGTCGATCTCCTCAGGAAGGCAAGATATCTGTAAGAGTCCGTCTATTCGGTCACAAATGGGGGGTGTTTATAATTTGATTTCTAAACTAAAAGTGCAAAAGGAAGAGAAATAAAGAAAGAGCACTTAAGGCAGAGAATGAGATTAAACTATCAATAGAGAGGGAACATGTCAGGATTTCGGTTCACTACGGTTGTCTAATGACTCAACTGTAAACAACTTAAATAAATTACTGCGAGACGGATATGGAAAGGTCCTTCCGGTCCACTTTCTATCCTAAATTACCACTAACTTAACTTCCGTCCTCGTCGTAGTAGTCTCTCGTTCATAGCAGTCTATTTAGTCCAATCTTCCGATCCAGGATTAAATTTAACCAGATTAAAAGGGTGACTCAGAAGCGTGCACTCACTAAGTCGGTAAATACAGTTATATTACTATGGTGACAGAATCTCACAATTAATTCGTCTAACTTATTTACTACATCGTCACATTTCTACCGTAGATCCCCTAATCTCGACATGAAACAAGTTTAGCTACTCATATCGCTATTAATACTATCAATACTAACAACAATTAAATAACCAATATTCAACATGATAAAACAATAATAAAAATGCATAAAAGGTAATTAGGGCAGAAATTAAATGAGAATAAACAAGTAATTAAAATGAACAAATGAAGGATTAATATTAAAGAGGGAGAAAGAGATTACAATCGCAAGAATCCGGCGTAAAGAACAAGCAAATCCGAGCGAAATAACCCCGAAAATAAAGTTACAGTGAAGAAGAGAGAGTACGCAGTCTTGGAAATGATAGATAAAACGTAGAATATATGATAGATGAGATGCTAAAAACCTAGTTAACGTATGCTTAAATAGAAAATAAACTAAGTTCAATAACTAAAACAAGTTCACGGGCTAATTAACGCCCACGAAAGCCAAAACCACTCGATCGAGTAAACCTCCATATAATCTACTCGATCGAACACAAATGTTACTCGATCGAGTAACCTCTCTTTCCAGCTCTTCTTGATCGAGTATAAATCCACTCGATCGATCAACCAAGGCCACAGAAACCACTCGATCGAGTAATAAAACCACTCGATAGAGTATTGTTCCTTCAAATCAGCCCAAAATCGTGCCCGGCTGCATCGTAAACCGTGCCTTCACGCTTCCCAATGCAGGAACTCACTCCGGAAAATCCCGTCTCCTCAAAATGCATGCAAAAAGGACGAAAAATGGTACGATTCCACTACATTCGCGTTAATTTCTACAAAACGGACAAAACGAACCAAAGTAGCCAAATCGGGAGCAAAATGCAATATATACAGTATGAAAGTACATAGAAATACGTGCTAAAATAGACTAAAAAGACTATATAAAATGCACGTATCAAATCTCCCCAAACCGAACCTTTACTCGTCCTCGAGTAAACTAAAATGCAACTAATGGAACGGAAATGAAAACTCAGAGCTAGCTTAACTTGTCTACTTGAACCAATTTAATGCAACAAAAATTAACAAATCATAGCTAAGCGAATCATACGCAAACGAGTTATAAGTCGTTTAAATATAGCCAACCTATCGACCTTGCAAGACCAACAAAATCGCACTCTCACGTGGTCACTCTTCTCTCATGAAGCAAAGGGTGAATGTTATATGTATAAGAGAGAAGGAGAAACAGTCACTCACCTAAATGCGACCTACATAGCATGCATGCAACAAAAATGAAAGACGATTCAAGTACTAATACACACACTCCAACCAATAATGTCCGTCACAAATAGGGCTTACAAATAATATGGGAATAGTGAGGTTCAAGTGAGAAAAGGCAAAACAAGTTATGGTAATGTGGAGGTAAAAGCGTCAAGCTAGTTCCTAACAGAACCATATAAAACCATCCGAATCTCAACTGACTGAAAAATAAAGTACAAGTGCCCTTCATTTGGCACACAAATCACTAATCTCATACACAATCTCCTCAAAAATATGGAATAAGAATGGAGGAGTTAGACGGTCACAAAGTTCCCTTTTTTAACACCGTCTAAATGAATTAACTAAAACAAATCAATTTTTTTCAACTTTTTTTTCTACGTGAACACAACTTCTTTTTTTTCATTTTTTTCTTTTCTTTTTCACGTTTTCCCCTTTTTTTTTCAATTTCCATTTTTTTTTCTTTTTTTTTTCTCCTTCCTCTATTTCCACCAACTCCAATCATATACACACGGGCCAAACTGCAGACGGAAAATCATACCACAAAACGCATACTAAACTAGCTTGACTAGGCAGGCTCAGTTTGGGATGTAGCTAATGGGTCAAAAAGGCAAGTTTTGGTTTAAGTGGAGCTAAATGGGTGAAAAATATAAGGAAAAGGAAAATTTTGCAAGCACCTCCCTGCATGTGACACCGACCACAAACCTGAATGTGTGCATTTGACAAGAAATCGAATGTCATAAAAGTGCAAAAATGATGAACATGCTATGCAAGGAGTACTACTCTCAATTCCTAATGAACTGGTCATGAATGTCACCAGTTATGGGCTCTAAACCTCAGAAATTGTAAAGTAGGTTGCCAATTTATCAGGTCAAGTCTAACAGTCAGCTATATTTGAACAAAAACTCGTAGACTATGCGTATGACAAAGCTAATAACTATCAACAAAAGTGCAAGGCTCAAGTAAAAAAGACAAGTTATAGTGCAATATCATCACGGAAATCTACTGTTCCGACTCAACCTATATGCAAAAATAAACGTGAAAATTTTTGAATTTTTTTTTGAAATTTTTGAATTTTTTTTGGTTTTTTTGATTTTTATGAAATAAATAAACAATGCAAGCTGAAATAAATAAACGTGAATGGAAAACAAATGCAAATGCAGACTCAAAAGGATGCAATACCCTCCCCAAACCAAAACGGACAACGCCCTCGTTGTCCTCCAGCATACACCAGCAGATATATACAGGGGAACGGGAATATACAACCAAAAAATAATAAAAATAATAAAATAAATAGGAGACAAAAATAAAAGAGTGAGAAGGACATACAAAACACGAATTTCCCCAAACCAGCCAGAAAACTGGGGAAGTGAGTAGACCAACAACTACTCGTCAGCCTCCACGTCACTGTCACGCACGTCCTCCACCGTCACTGTGAAGTCCGGGTCCACCTCCCGCTCTCTCCTCCTCCTCTGCTCAACTCGAGCTCTCTCCGCCGCCGCCGCTAGGTCCTCGTCCTCCTCCTCAGCAGACTCCGGGTACCCCTCAGCTGGGTACCGGTTAAATGAAGGGTGTGGCCAACCCTCTAGGATCGGACGGTGTCGACTTATGTGATACTCGTATAGAGGGAACAAAGTCAAAGCTAAGTCCCGCTCCATACGAGCCTGTCTCTCTGTAATCTCAACTAACAAACCGTCACGGCGCCCTTGGTTCATGACCGAGGACGCCTCAAAGGGTGGTGGAGTTACAAAATTAGCAGGTAAGACCGGCTGTGTATGTGTCTGGGTCTGGTCGGCAGGTGCGGAAGTAGGAGTAGAAGTAGGGATCGGGATGGGTGTAGGAGTTGCCGTGGAAGGCTGGCCGCTCCCAAAAGTTGTGAACCCCTCTCCGGTCTCAAGTCTGCGCCGCTTCTTAGCGGCGGGTAAAGTAGTAGGTGGGCGGACCTGGAGGTGGTAGTCAGGTAGTGGTGGAAGTCGGGCGCCCCGTGCGGCGCAGGCAAAAGGGGCTAGGGGCGGGACGGGGAGAATGGTGCAAGGTAAGTCCACGGACAAGGAACCGTCTATCTTCCAAGTCCGGTAGTTTGTGGTCAGCCAATGCTGAGAATGCATGCCATCTAGGCTCAGATACCTCTCTCTCTATAGGTACGGTAAGTCACGAGGCCAGACAGGGAAAAGGGAATGGGCAATAATGGTGGCTATGCCACCGCAGACAATAGATCCCGTGACCTTCTCCCCTTGGGCCTGGAAGTACTGGGCGGTCAGATAGGCGATGTTGAGGGTAAAAGGACCCACGCAGTCAATGTTCAGGTAACCGCCTAAAATGGAGAGCTCGTTGTTGTTGATGTTTTTTGGCTCCCTTCGGCCAAAAATGGTGCTCCCTATCAGTCTAAGAAAGTAACGGGCAGGGGGAAGGTGGACCTGCGCGAGCTTTCGCTCGGGAAAGATGGTCTGGGCCAAGGTCCGCCAAAGCTGATGGATGACCTTCCTAGGGGCAGCAGTGTCGCCCGTAAAGGAAAGGCCGAGCCTAATACCAAACTCCTCCAATGTCATCGAAAAAGTCCAGTTGAACAACCGGAATGACACGGAAAGACTAGTGGGGGCAGCATCGTGTGCCCCGGAGGAGAAGGTGAAGGAGCTGAAGAACTCGAGACTCAGCTCCAGAAAGGTATGGCCACTCATAGTGATGAGTCCGGCCATCCGCGTGCCCCGTAAAAGCTCACAAACCGACTCGTAGAAGCCGAGTCTCTCAAGTGCCGGCCGATCTAAGAACCGGGTAGGGAAAAACTCACAGCCAACTAGGTTATAAAACCTCTTACGATGTACACCATTAACGAAAATTACCTGCAGGTACTCAGGGTGGGAGTCGAGGGAGTCGTCCCCTCGGACAGTGACCGTGCCAGAAGGAGTAACAGAAGGACTAGGAGCTGGTGTAGCACAAGCACTTCCACGACCCTGGCCCCGGCCTCTAGAACCTGAGGTAGAAGCCCGTGAAGTGACGGTGCGAGGAACTAGGGTCGCCTGTAAAGCAGCTGCAACTGCGGGTGAGTCCGCCACAGGTGTGCTCACCGTGGCTGAAGTAGAGGTTGTGGCTGCTGTGACCGCCACTGAGGAAGAAAGACTAGCAGTAGTGCTAGCAGTGGTGGTGGCTGTGACTAAGGTAGCAGCTGAAACAGGGCTAGCATCAGTGCTAGCAGGCGTAAAAACTGTACCAGCAGCAGAGACAAAGATCACAGGGGCTGCGGTACTAACAAAAGTGGAGGCGATTGTGACAGAAGGGACCACCGTCTCAGACAAGGATGGACTAGAAGTCGAGCTAGTGGAGGGCAGAGAGCTAGAATCCATCCTGAATAAATAGGGCAGGGGAATTTGATAAGAAAACAAAGAATAAACATTATGAAAACAACGTGAAATTAGTATGACATTTCCCTAACAAATAAAAATTCGACTACGACCGAAAAATTCCCAAATGACCTCAAAAATTTCGAATGGTGACGGATAAACAGCGATAGGGGAAAGGTAGCAGACGACAAATGCATGAAATTAAACAACAATCGAAGCAATTTAAGCATACCCAGCAGTGCAGACTAGGTGACAGTCAAAAATTTCGACTGAAACCACCCTTAATCGCAAATTTCTCGCTAAAATTCAATTTTAAACATGTAAAAATCAATGAGGTATGGGAATAAGCATCAAGTAAGCAAAACTAAGCACTGAATCAAAATTATAGTCGATAATTTCGACCCAAAACGGAAAATCGAAACCTGGGTCCTAATTCACTTCATAAAAGGCAAAATAAATGAAATTTAAATGCAAAGAATTGTAAGGATCACTTACTTGATGATTATTAACCTACAAATTGCAATTAATCGGCGAGAAACAAACAACAATGGCGATTTTTAATAGAAAAACCGCGAAACCCTAAAAACTCCGATTGATCGTGTAAAATGGCGTGAATCATGGGGAAAACAGAGGGCTTATGACAATTAATTAACAAGTAATAAAATGTAGGTGACAGATTTGGCAAATGGGCAAGAAATATGGGGGATTTGGGGTGTTTTTGATCGCAATACGGAGGGATGTCGAAAAATTGTGGTAAAATGAAATAGCAAAGAAAAAAGGAGGAAGTTAAAGAAAACTCCCTGCGTGTCTCTTGCAATTTCACTCAATCGAGTGGTTTAGAACGGCTCAATCGAGGACTTTTTGGATTCATCTATTCGATCGAGTAAAAATTTACTCGATCGATAACTCCCCTTTTCAGCTTTATTCGATCGAGTAATATGAAACCACTCGATCGAGCAAATTTCACTCGATCGAGTACAAAAAGTACTCGATCGAGCTCTTTTCCTCGTGTAAGTTCTTGAATTCGCCATTATTCCTTTGAATTTGCGTAAAATTCCCCAAACCTGTATAGAAACACTCGTAAAAGTACCCCAAAATACCAAATACGTAAAGTAACAGTCTATAGTCTCTAATCTACGCTAAAAATTGTCTAAATTCTAATTGTCCTAAATAAAAGCAATAAATAAAATTCAATGGAGAATGTAAAAATCGTTTTTACAATTTGTTACACGGGACATTTCCCCGCTCACTTCTCGAAGCAATTCAGTAGCCCCTTAGAGGGCTCCTGACTGGAGGACGTCATCTCAGCAACATTGATCGTCCTCTTCAATTTCCACGAGCTTGAACTTGAATCGTTAGGAGGGGAATAGTTGACGTCCACATACGCACGAACCTTTATCATCCTTACTCCTTTCTCACCGGCTTTAACATCATTGCTCTCACTTTGACTGACATTAATTGCACAATGCCCTTTGACAGCTTCTGCATTATTTTCATCTGTACCTGCAGCAAGCAAGGAAAATGACGAACTTTCCTCCTTTTTGCTCTCAACTTGAGGCGGAGAGGTCACAATAGCAAAGACAATATTCCAAATCTTCATTTGAAGTGTCAATAATAGGGTCAATAGAGAGAGGGCATTGCAACGCTGAGCTTGCATGGGAGCCCTCCGGAACTTAGACTGATGGAATATCAATTCCTCGTCCCTAACCTGAAAAGTCAATGTCTTGCCCCCGATGTCTAGTACTGCACGGGCAGTAAATAAAAATGGTCTCCCTAAAATAATAGGGGTATGGGCATCTTCGGGGATGTCAAGTACAACAAAGTCAACGGGAATAAAGAACCTCCCGATCTTAGCAAGTATGTCTTCTATGACACCTAGTGGTCGTGATATGCTACGGTCAGCCATCTGAACAGTCATGTTTGTGAAATTAAACTTTGTCAAACCAAGTCTCTTAGCCAGAGACAACGGTAGGAAACTCACGCTAGCGCCAAGATCGCATAACGCGTTATCAATCAAATGGGTACCAATATGACACGGAATCGAAAAACTACCCGGGTCTGACTGTTTGGGAGGTAGCTTATTCTGAACTAGGGCCGTCCCTAACTCGGTCAAAGCTACCGTCTCATGATCATTAATGTACCTCTTACGCGATAAAATTTCTTTCATAAATTTGAGGTAAAAGGGTACCTGTGTCAGCAGTTCGGCGAATGGCACAGTGACTTGCAGGCTTTTCAGGAGTTCGGCAAATTTGCCGAATTGTTGATTAGCCTTAGTACTTTGCAAACGCCTCGGGAAGGGCACCGTGATGGGTATCTCGAGTCCCTTGTTCCTCTCTTCCAACATGTCAGCTGGATCAAGCTCCAAATCTTTTGGACGCTTCTTTCCTCTCGAACGAGGTCTTTCAGGCGATTTTTCACTCGATCGAGCACTAGCAGTGCTCGACCGAGCCGTTCTTTATCTACACTTTGCCGATCGACCAGAATTACCACTCGATCGAAATGTTTCTTCAACAAAGTCACTCGATCGAGTAGAAAGTTCACTCGATCGAGCGACTTCTTTTCCTGTTCACTCGATCGAGTAGAATTTTTACTCGATCGAGCCCTTTCTTCAAAATTCACTCGATCGACTCCCGAAGTCGATTGATCGAGTACTTTCCTTGTCGTTAGCTCTTTTCTTGACAGAACACTGTTCACCCGCTGTAATTTCTTTCCTCGGGTCTGATTTCTACACGTCCGGTCCCTCATATGAACTACCGCTCCTCAAATTAATTAAATTTACTATCTCATGTGGATTTTTGTCAGCTTGTGACGGTAAATGACCCGGTTTCCTTGTGGACTGGTTCGCGGCTAACTGGGCAACTTGAGTTTCAAGTGCCTTGATTGATGCATCTTTTTGTTGATCACTCAGCTGCCACTGGTTTGTCAAAGACTGCAGCATTGTCTTCAACTCACCTACCTCACTTATTCCACCAGAAGATGACGCAGCTTGATTAGGTGTAGGAAAGGAAGGAGGCTTCTGAAAGCCTTGTTGAGCCATATGAGGAGGGACATATGGCTGCTGGTGCTGCGGAGGATGGGTAGGATTGAGCACATTTTGACTAGTCCACCTCAAATTGGGATGGACTGCCCCTTGGTTGTTATAATTGGAACCCCCTCCTTGCCTGTATTGTTGAAAAGCAAGGACTTGTTCCTTCTTCGTAAGACAGCCAACAACAGTGTGACCGTCATTGCTCCCACATCTCTCACATGTAACAGTCTCCCCTCTAGTAAGCAGATGAACCGTCTGAGGCTCCCCAACAGAATGCAGCTCCAACTTATCAAACCTAGCATTCATGGCTTCTAGCTGAACAACAACTTGCTTATCGACTGCATGAACTGTCCTAATACTATCCCTCGGGTTTCCATACTCAGCACAGTGGTTCGCCATCTCTTCAATAAGAGCCCATCCCTTATCATCGTCAGTGTTCTCTTGGAATCTTCCATTAGATGATGCATCAAGTATGGCTCTGTGATCATCGTACAGCCCATTGTAGAACTGGTTGGACAGAAAGCATGGATCAAAACCATGGTGAGGAAGAGACCTCACCAACTTCTTGAAACGGGACCATGCTTCATAGAAAGTCTCATCGGGTGCTTGCTTAAAACTTGTGATCTTTGCCCTCAGCTAATTGGTGCGCTGTGGAGGGAAATATCTCTTATAAAAAGCAAGAGCAAGGGTCTCCCAGTCTGTAACCTCTGCGGCTGTGCGGTCCAAATCAGTTAGCCACTCCCTGGCTGAGTCAGTCAAAGAAAAAGGGAACAGAACCTCCTTAATCTTGTCTTGAGTTACCCCCTTTGTGGCGGGGATAGTATAACAGTAGTCCGTAAAGACCTCCATATGCTTCCTCGGGTCTTCACCTGCCACACCTCTAAAGAGATTTCTCTCTACCATATTGATATAGGAAGGTCGGATGTCAAATGTATTCCCATCCTCAGTCTGGAGATTGAAACCCTTTGGAATTGATGATGCTTTAGGCTCCGAATGACTAGCAATGTTCGGCATCTTTACTGGTTGGCTTACAGAACTGGCAGTATCTTCTTCAAAAGATGGATTTTCTGTAAAAAGGAAATGCTGAAGCTCTGGTTTGAAAGTACTCAAGTCTTCCTTTCGTGATTCTCTTTGCAGACGGAGTCTATGCCTAAATAGTCTCTCTAGCTCAGAATCAGCTGCAACTAACTCAAACCTGTCTGACCTGGGCATACACAACACTGAAAGAAAATAAATAAGAACTGCCTCAAGGAATAAAAATTCCCTGAGACGGATAAAATAAATGAAACAAAGACAGATAGGGCAATTGCCTCCCCGGCAACGGCGCCAAAATTTGACAGGGTTGTCGTATACCTATCAAAAATAACCAACTAAACTAACTATATAGCTAGGGAAGTCAGGTCGATCTCCTCAAGGAGGCAAGATATCTGTAAGAGTCCGTCTATTCGGTCACAAATGGGGGGTGTTTATAATTTGATTTCTAAACTAAAAGTGCAAAAGGAAGAGAAATAAAGAAAGAGCAATTAAGGCAAAGAATGAGATTAAACTATCAATAGAGAGGGAACATGTCAGGATTTCGGTTCACTACGGTAGTCCAATGACTCAACTGTAAACAACTTAGACAAATTACTGCGAGACGGATATGGAAAGATCCTTCCGGTCCACTTTCTATCCTAAATTACCACTAACTTAACTTCCGTCCTCGTCAGGGTAGTCTACTGTTCATAGCAGGTCTATTTAGTCCAATCTTCCGATCCAGGATTAAATTTAACCAGATTAAAAGGGTGACTTAGAAGCATGCACTCAACTAAGTCGGTAAATATAGTTATATTGCTATGGTGACAGAATCTCACAATTAATTCGTCTAACTTATTTACTACATCGTCACATTTCTACCGTAGATCCCCTAATCCCACTACTAATATCGCTATTAATACTATCAATACAAACAACAATTAAATAACCAATATTCAACATGATAAAACAATAATAAAAATGCATAAAAGGTAATTAGGGCAGAAATTAAATGAGACAAAACAAGTAATTAAAATGAACAAATGAAGGATTAATATTAAAGAGGGAGAAAGAGATTACAATCGCAAGAATCCAGCGTAAAGAACAAGCAAATCCGAGTGAAATAACCCCAAAATAAAGTTACGATGAAGAAGAGAGAGTACGCAGTCTTGGAAATAATAGATAAAACTTAGAATAGATGATAGATGAGATGCTAAAAACCTAGTTAACGTATGCTTAAATAGAAAATAAACTAAGTTCAATAACTAAAACAAGTTCACGGGCTAATTAAAGCCCACAAAGCCAAAACCACTCGATCGAGTAGTCTGAAACCACTCGATCGAGTAAAACTCCAGATAATCTACTCGATCGAACATAAATGTTACTCGATCGAGTAACCTCTCTTTCCAGCTCTTCTTGATCGAGTATAAATCCACTCGATCGATCAACCAAGGCCACAGAAACCACTCGATCGAGTATAAAACCACTCGATCGAGTATTCTTCCTTCAAATAAGCCCAAACTCGTGCCTGACTGCCTCGTAAACAATGCCTTCACACTTCCCAATGCAGGAACTCACTCCGGAAAATCCCGTCTCCTCAAAATGCATGCAAAAAGGACGAAAAATGGTACGATTCCACTACTTTCGCTTTCATTTCTACAAAACGAACAAAACGAACCAAAGTAGCCAATTCGGGGGCAAAATGCAATATAAACAGTATGAAAGTACATAGAAATATGTGCTAAAATAGACTAAAAAGACTATATAAAATGCACGTATCAAGTACCACTATTGTTTTGGTATGGGCCATTGGAAGAGAAATTGCCCTAAGTATCTTGGAGATGTTAAAGTTGGACGTGTGACTCCAGTAGGCAATAAATTCTCTAATCTTTTATGTTATTGATAAAAATCTCAACTTTGGTATTTAGATACAAGTTGTGATTCTCACCCGTTGAAATGTGATATAGGGAATGTGAGCAAAGACAAAGGCAAGGATAAGCAAACTTAAGGATGATCTTCAACAAGGGATGCTAGTGTAGCCGCCCATAGAAGAAGACTTATGGAAGCTTGGCTTTTTATTTTGTATTGTCTTTTAATATTGTTGTATTTTGGCTTCTTATTTTTAGAACTTCTTTTGATTTCCATGTTGGACATGGAAGTATGTTTTATTTCAATTTTACAAAAAATAGTTGTATGAATTTTAATGGCTTGGCTTTCAACCCAAGTCATTCGGTTATGCAATTTTTCTTCGTTCTAAAAACTTGTCATTATACATGTTTCATATCAAAACATAAATTATGTTAACTTAATCTAATCATACAAGAATTACAACGATGGGATCATTGTAATTAGTTCATAAGTCATGAATTTAATTCTCACTTATGCTTTTGTGACTTAAATGTCGCATCTTATTTGTTATAAGATAGAATGATTATAAAGTAAAAGAAGAGTTAATTTAACTCTAAAAGGGGAAATTTTATAAACCAATTGGCTACACCACTTATAAGACTCCATACGAGCTATGGGAGGGCTTAAGACTTCAAGTTTGTACATGACAATGGACATAAGTCGGTTTGAGTTATCGAACTCACTTTTTGGAATCTGTAATCCAAAACGGACACGTTATATTAAACGAATGGTCAACCAGGAGATACCTAAAATAGAAAGTCTACTTAACAAATGACATGGATCAGACACGCATATTACCTGAATCAAGCTGCCATAATAGAGCTGGTCTTTTTATGTGCTAACACGTCAGTCTAGACAAACTTCTATTACTGCACCATATATGTTTGTAACTCATAAAGCTATCTCTTAAGAAGATAGATGTATTTCTAAGAGATAGAGTGGGAGTAGATCGTCACAAACATGTCTTATAGTTAATGTGTTACCTTTTGAAAGTAATGGAACTATAATCTATTGAGATAGAGTGGGAGTAAAGCACACATGTCTTATTGTTAATATGTTACTTTTTGAAAGTAATGGTATTATGACCTTGTCCCAAATCGACTTTGTTGCATACAAGCCATAGCATTACAATCCAAAAATTGTTACTCAAGAGTAGATTTACTTTAAGGCGATGGTCTCTTTAAAGTAAATAGAGCTTTAGAGTACCTAAGTGCATAGATTGACATGAAGATGTTAATCAAGATAAATCATGTTAGGAATTGCCACATTTCATTTTGATGAAAATTTTTAAATGATATTAAAAATTCGCTTTTCTAAAATGGGAATTTAGAAAAGGATGTGTATGGAACACAAAAGTTTGGATAAATATCTAAGAATCCTAACATATTATGCAAAGCTTACTTAAGCAATCCTAGAATGGTCTTAAGCAAGCACCAAAGGATTATACTTTTCGTTCATGTGATAATTGAGAATGATTTCATTCACATTATTGAAGAATCATATTTATACATGAAGTTAAGCGGGAGCCAGTATTATTTTTCCCATGTCTTATATATTAATAACATATTACTTATTGAGAATAATGTACCAATGCTCTCTTCTGCGAAAGAGTGATTGGGAGACTAGGAAAAGGTGCGATATATTTTAGATTTTCGAATCTATGTGTTAAATTTGAGAGATTATTTGCATAGAGTTGAGAGCCTTATGATGATAAGTCCTTTCATATCTGTTTAACATCAACAAGGTTGAGTAGGTTGTTCATATTGATGAAAGTGTAATTACTATGATAGAGTCATAGTCATTCACTGAACCTAAATAAGTTGTTGATTACATGAAATCGATTTCTAATGTTTCCGCTATTAGAACGATCATGTATGCCATTAAATGCACATGCCATGATGAATCATATAGTTTGAGCATAATAAGTCAATAACAAGTTAATTCAAATGATGTTCTTGTGAAAGCCTTAAAGAACATCCATCAAGATTCTTGATGAGAATTGAGGTTTCGTTCATATGTTTGGTTGATATACTGAGTTGTGTGTTGAAGGGTTACACAAACTCTAGTTTCTAAACCTATAAGGATTTAACGAAATCCTAGGCCAATATTATTGACTCAGGAGTAAGAGACTAGAGTAATGTTTTAGTTTCGACCATTGCAAATTCTACAAAAGAATCTAAGTAAATTGTGATAAGATGGTCAACGTAGGGAATGAAGTAAATCCCTTTTACCAAAGACTTTATCACAAGTTATATGATAACAGTGGGAGCATCTTCCAAGTACAAGAGCCCAAGTCTAGTAAGAAGACTATACACATACTTAGTTAAATTCATGTTATTAGAAGTAACATTGTATAGGAGGAAATAACAATTTATAAAGTTGGAACATATGGATATATGGTATATCCATTTACCAAGCTTTTATTGCAATTTAACTAGTGTAAAAGGTACACTATAGATTATAAGATATGAATTAGTAATAGGGTATTGACTATTCATATATGATAATCGCATTTATCATTTGAGTTTCTTTAAACTCATTCATTATTTTGTTATATCCAAATTGGTTGTTGAGACAATATTGAACCCCAATGAAGTGAACTGGATTTACATAGTATATGCCCTTGGTTACTTATAGGAGGTGACGTCTCAAAGTGACTAGAGTGTGATGCGATTGATGGCAAGTTCAAGTGCCATAGGGTCATATGGGATGACTAGTCGGTCACATAGATAGGCTGTATGAGACACTTTGTCGGGCAGTGACCGCTAATAGAGTTCTGGAAATTCAAAAAGCCTGGTCGTGGCAAGTGCTACTATAGTATTCTTATGAGTCGATTCTTTTGACTAGAGATTATTCGCCCAAGTTGGCACAAATTTCTGAATGGCTTTGATTTATACTCTACGACTGTCGTAACTGAAGTCAAATGAGTATATTTTGGGTCATGATGAACTGTGGCTATACAAAGGGAATAGTGCGATAGGAATTGTCCACCCCTCTTGTCAGGGTTGTTTGAAATCTCAAGGCCACTCGAGGAGTAGTGAACTGAAAATGCGTGGCCACGCTCGGAAGGTATCTACGATACATAATTCCGGTCAGACAATTACTCTCCAGAATCGAGGAAACCACTCAAGATATGATCAAATGTAAGTACGACCTGCAAGACACCTTGCATTGAGTGGGAGATTGTATGAGGACAAGAGAATTGGTGACGCACACTTGTCTCGGACAAGTGGGAGATTGTTGGAGTATGTATCCTCAACAATAGTGCGATCACATGTTTAAATCTCAAGTTAAGAATACGTAAGGGATGATTCATTTATATAGTCAACTGATCAACATTAATCAGTAATGATTGGCTAACTAGAGTTTGACATTACTGTCGTTTGACGGTGGTGATCAGTTGATCCCTTAAGGTCACACCTATAGGACAATTCCCTTAATAGACAAATTGATTAATTGTATGACGATACAAGTTAATCAATTCCTTAAATTTGAACAATTCATTTGTGAGAGATAATATTTATATTTTATTGTAATTTGATTAAATAAGATTTATTTTAGTAATTAAAATATTTTATTACTAAAATTGATTATTGTTTTTGAAACAATTGAGATAATAATGAATGGTTAATTATAATTACAATATGTTATGAATTATAATTATATGAGCCATTTTATTTACGTGATCAAGAATCACTAGATAATTTGCTATATGTAATTTAATTAATGTATATACTGATATTTTTTGATAAATATGCATTAAATTAATTAATAACATGTTACATACTACATGTGACATATTGTGTGACAAGTGACAAATTGACAAAATAAAATGGTAGTCCATTTTACATATGGACCGAAAAAATGGAGGATGAAAGAGTTAGTGGGTTATTTATTTTATGTGATAAAATAAGTATAATCATACCTATCCTACACTAGCCTTACATACCTACATTTTGGAGAAGAACAAAAGTAAAAGGAGATGCCATGCTCTGGCATTTAGCCTTCTCCCTACCCGGCCCCTTCCTCCTTTTATGATGAGAATTTTGTTCTCATTTTACACTTCTCCATATTCATTCTTATGCATGCATTTTCATCTTCTCTCTTTCATTTTTCTCTCTAAAATTACTTTTAGAAAACCAAAAGATTGTTCATCCAAAATTCTAATAACAATATAAGATTACTAGTGTAGTAATAAGAATATTATTACAATCATTTTAAGGATACTAGTATATTAATCTAGTTAGTTAATATATTAGTTTAAGGGATTTGTTTTGGGTGCAATCAAAGGAGGATCTCTATATTTGGGATTTTGGAGGATCATCCATTACATTTAAGCTCAAGAGCAAATAAGGAAGGTGACCTTATTTGTGCCCATTATTTCGAGCCATTTAACAATGTAAGGGACATTATTTTTCTTATTTTATCTCTTATTTAGTTATGCATGCACTAGATCTAAAGAACTTTAATTAATATGTTAATTAGTTCACTATTAGAAGAGTCTAATAATAGGTATATGAACCTAACAGCTTAATCATTATTAAATAGAGTGTGAGATTATTTAGGCTAGCCAAAATTTCTTTAGAAAGTATTAAAACCGAATAGAGTCTGGAAATATAATTTTTGAATGATCGATATATAAATTCGTAAAATATTTTTGCTAAACTTTATAGGTGTAAGTGTTTTGTACTTGATTTTTTAAAAGAAAATGGTTTTGGGTTAGTCAGGCTTTATTTGTTGGGGGAATAACATCATTGGTTATGACACGGCTATCGCAATCCTATCAAAAATAAACCAACCGACTCTAACTAATATAGCAGAGGTAAGTCGAGTATCGTACTCCACAGGGAGGCGGTCACTATCTACTTGTTATCTAGTCTGTCTAAGGTCACAAAATGGGGGGTCTGATTTATTTTTTTTGACTAAACTAATGAAATGAAATAAAGGCAATAAAAGAAACAACGATTAAAATAGCAAGAATGAAATAATATGTAATCAAATAAATAGAAAAATGTCAGGATGTCGGTTCACAATGATATCACACAAATCAGCTAAAGGTAAGGTCAGTCGGTCTGATGTGAGAAGGGTAGTGGAAAGGTCCTTCCGGTCCGCTATCCGCCCTAGATTCTTCCTAAATAGCTTCCGCTCTGATTAAGGTAGTATATTGTTCATAGCAGGTTTGTTTATTCCAATCTTCCGATCTACGTCTGAATTTAACCAGTTTAATTACTTCAGTTGCGTGCACTCAACCTAATAATTACTATTATATTACTATAAAATAATTTTCACAACAAAAACCTCGTAAACTAATTATCACATCATTGCTTTACTATCATGGCTCCCCTAATCCTAGCATTAGAGAGATTAGCTACGCATGACGATAAATAAAATAACAACGATTGAATAAACTATGATAAACATGGTAATAAGATGATTAAAGAGAAATAACATAACTAAATAACAAAACTATAACTAACAGAAATTAAAGGACAAGAATTAAGTGTTGCAAAGGAATTAAATTGAATAAGAGGAAGTAGAGAAATTACAAAAGTTGAGATCAGGCAAATGAAAGCAAAGCTACGTACGAACGGAATTAATTCTGAGTTTAATGTAAACTGAATGTTTAAAGTAAAAGATGAGATAATTTGATAACCTAAACCTAATTACGTCTTTCCTTTATATAAGAAAGATATTTAATCCTTAACACGTAACTTAAGATAATAAAATAAATAAGTTCACGCGAGAAAAATCCCGCGTTCAGATAACAAAGTGCTTGATCGACCAACACAAAACTCCTCGATCTAACACTTTCCAGCAAAAACCTCTTGATCGAGTACTAAGACTACTCGATCGAGGACCTCCAAATAGCCACCTCTCGATCCAACACAGCATGGGGTTCGATCGAGGACTTCTCTCCACCCAATAGGTCTCGATCGAGCAACTTAGCCAGCAAAAGTACTTGATCGAGCCAACTGCCACTGAAATAGGCCAAAGGACGTATGATTTATCTTCCAAGGCGACTTCACGCATCCGGATACACTGGTATTTCTGCTCCAAACCTTCTATCTCCTAAATGCAAGCTAACGGGGCGGTAAAAGGCTCAATTCTGCTTCTTTTAGGTCCATTCTTGCAATTAAAACCAAACGAACCAAAGTAGACTATTCGGGGCATTTCGTAGCCTAAAACTACGGGAATTGCATAGAAATGCGTGCAAATAAGGCTAAAAAAGACTATATAAAATGCACGCATCAAATCTCCCCAAACCAAACCTTTGCTTGTCCCCAAGCAAACTGTATGCAATAAACTAATGGAACGGAATAAAAACTCAGAGCCAGCTACAAATCGTCTACTTAAACCAATTTAATGCAAGCAAACTAATACTTATAGCAAAATGTCATATGCAAACGAGTTATATTATGTTTCATAATAAAGCTGAACCGTCGATCTTGAAAGACCTTAAAGATAGACTCTCACGGGTCACTCTTCTCTCATGAAGCAAAGGGTAAGCAAATATATGTAAGAGAGAAAGAATAAGAAGTCGCTCACCTAACTACGACCCACATAAACATGAATGCAATATAGTATGATAGACAATTCTAGCTACCGTACACATACATTCCAACCAAAAAAGGTCCCGTCACAGCCGAGGGCTTACAAAAATATGGAAAAGTCAGGTAATGGGTAAGAAGGGCAAATCATTTATGGTAATGTGAGGTTAATAGCCAAGTGATACGTGCATTTTATATACTCTTTTTAGTCTTATTTTTCACGTATTTTTATGAACTTTTATATTGTTTTGTATTGCAATATGCCCCGAATTGGCTACTTTGGTTTGTTTTGTCTGTTTTGCAGAAATGAACCTGAAAGTGGTGAAACCGTACTCTTTTCGTCCTGTTTTTCATGCATTTTGAAGAGACGAGAATGTTAGAGCGAGACTTATGCATTGGGATGCATGAAGGATGGTCAACGGAGCAGCCAACGACGATTTTGAAGCTGACTTGGAGGAAGAACACCCGATTGAGGAGCATTTTGGTTCGATCGAGTTGTTTTATGTGCTGAAGAGGTCGATCGAGTACTTTACTTCACTCGATCGAAATGCTGTTTTAAAGTTTTCCTCGATCGAGTAACTTTTCTACTCGATCGAGAGGATTGTCTGCTGAAGACTTCGATTGAGTGGTTTTATATTGCTCGATCGAGGGGTTTTGAGTTTTCACGGGCTTAATTAACCCGTGTTGCCTTATTTCGTTGATGGAATTTGTTTTTCTATTTAAGCCTTCATAATTAGGTTATTAATTACGTTTCTACTCATCTTAGAATGCCACTCTCTTTACTCTGAATCTTTCCCTTAAACTTTTCTACTGTAACTTTCCTCTGGGATTTATTTGCTTGGATCTTGGTTGTTCTTTACGCCGGAATTCTTGTGATTGTAATCTCTCTTCTCTTTATTAACCTTAATCTCGTTTTTATTACTTCTATCTCTTGTTTCTCTTATCATTAATTTCTACCCTAATTTCATTTATGCATTGTTATTGTTATTTCATCATGTTTTCTATTAGTTCATTCATCATTGTTATTATTGACATCATTAACGATATGAGTAGCTAAATCCATTCATGTTGGGATTAGGGAATCCATGGTAGGATTGTGACGATGTAGCGAATAGACTAGATGCTTTATTTGTGAGAATCTGTACCCATGGTAATTTAATTATAATACCGACTTAGTTGAGTGCACGCTTCTAAGTTACCTTTTAATCTGGTTAAATTTATTCCTGGATCGGAAGATTGGACTAAATGGACCTGCTATGAACAGTAGACTACGCTGATGAGGACGGAAGTTAAGTTAGTGGAAATCTAGGATAGAAAGTGGACCGGAAGGACCTTTTCTGTATCCGTCTCACAGTAAATTATCTAGGCTATTTGCAGTTAAATCGCTAGACTACCATGGTGAACCGAAATCCTGACATGTTCTCTCTCATTTGATCATCTTTATTACATTTTCTGTCCCTTATTGCTTTTTCCTTATTGCTCTTTCCTTAAAACCTTTATTAGTTTAGTAAACCAAATTCAAACCCCTATTTAGTGACTTAAATAGACGGATCTTAACGGATATCTTGCCTCCCTACGAAGATCGACCCGACTTCCCTAGCTATATTAGTTAGTGCTAGTTGGTTATTTTTGGTAGGTACACGACTAGCCTGCTAGATTTTAGCGCCGTTGCCAGGGAGGCAATAGCCCTATCTGTTCTTGTTTTCGTTTATTTTTATCCGTCTCATGGAATTTTTATTCCTTGAGACAGTTCTCATTTATCTCTTTCAGTGTTGTGTATGCCCAGGTCAAACAGGTCTGAGTTAGTTCCAGCTGATTCTGAGCCAGAAAGACTATTTAAGCATAGACTCCGTCTGTAAAGAGATCTTCGAAAGGAAGACTTGAGTACTTTCGAACCTGAGCTACAACATTTTCTATTTGCAGAAGACCAGTCTTTAGAAGAAGATAATCTCATTTCCGCCAAAGAACCAGTAAATATGCCGAATATTGCAAGTCACTCGGAGCCCAAAGCATCCTCTATTCCTAAAGGTTTCAACCTCCAAACTGAGGACGGTAACACTTTTGATGTCCGACCGTCTTATATAAATCTGGTGGAGAGAAACCTGTACAGGGGTATGGCGGGTAAAGACCCAAGGAAGCACATGGAGGTCTTTACTGATTACTGTTCTACTATTCCCGCTACAAAGGGAGTAACACAGGATAAGATAAAGGAAGTGCTCTTTCCTATTTCTCTGACTGACTCAGCCCGAGAGTGGCTAACTGATCTTGACCGGACAGCTGATGGGATCACCAACTGGGAGACTCTCACACTTGCCTTCTACAAAAGATACTTCCCTCCACAACGCACTAATCATCTGAGGGGTAAGATTACTAGTTTCAAGCAGGCACCTGATGAGACTTTCTATGAAGCTTGGTGTCGGTTGTAGAAGTTGGTGAGGTCTCTTGTTCATCACGGTTTTAATAAATGGTTCTTGTGCAACCAATTTTATAATGGGTTGTATGATGACCATAGAGCTATTCTTGACGCCTCATCCAACGGGAGATTTCAGAAAAAACATTGATGATGATAAGGGATGGGGCATTATTGAGGAGATGGCGACCCATTGTGCTGAATATGGGAACCCACGGGACGGTATTTGAATAGTCCATTCAGTTGATAAGGCAGTTGTGGCTCAGCTGGAAGCCATGAATGCCCGGTTTGATAGATTGGACCTGCAATCTCCTGGGGAGCCACAGACGGTTCATCTGTTGACTAGAAAGGAAACTGTCATTTGTGAGAGATGTGGAGGCGATGACGGTCATACTGCTATTGACTGTCTTACTGAGAAAGAACAAGTCCTTGCTTTTCAACAATACAGGCAAGGAGGAGGTTCTTAATACAACAACCAAGGGGTAGTCCATCCCAATTTGAGGTGGACAAGTCAAAATGTTCTTAATCCCACTCCTCCACTGCAGCAGCAGCAGCCATATGTCCCGCCTCATAAAGCTCATCAAGGCTTCCAAAAGCCTCCTTCTTTCCCTCCACCGAATCAAGGCGCATAATCTTCAAGTGGGTTAAGTGAGATAGGTGAGCTAAAGTCAATGCTCCAGTCGTTGACAAAGCAATGGCAACTATGTGACCAACAGAAAGAAGCATCCATCAAGTCACCTGAAACTCAAGTTGCTTAGCTAGCCACGAACCAGTCCATTAGTAAACAGGGTCATTTGCCGTCTCAATCTGAGAAGAATCCACACGAGACGGCGAATTTGATTAATTTGAGAAGTGGTCGTTCTTATGAAGGACCAAAATTATCTGTTCACAGAGATATTTCAGACCCGAGGAAGGATGTAAATGATGATGAGCAGTCATCTGTTGCTGAAAGCGAGCTGACCACGAAGAAAATACTCGATCGACTGGTTTCAGGGGATTGATCGAGTAGAATTGATGAAGAAATTACTCGATCGAAGGGTAATTCTACTCGATCGAGTGAACAGGAAATTCAAGACTTTGATCGAGGGGTCCAAACCACTCGATCGAGTGAAATTATTGAAGAATATGTTCGATCGAGTGGTAATTTAGCTCGATCGAACACTGTGGTATTAGAGGAACTCGATCGAGAGCCTGCTATTGCTCGATCGAGTGATATTTCACCTGGAAGGACTCGATCGAGAGGCAAAAAGTCTCGATCGAGTCACAAGGAGCTTGAACCAGCTGAGACGTTGGAAGAGAGAAATAAAGGGCTCGAGATTCCTATTACCGTGCCCTTCCCGAGGTGATTACATAGAACGAAAGCCAATCAAAAGTTCGGTAAATTTGCCAAACTCCTGAAAAGCTTACAGCTCACTGTCCCATTCACCGAGTTGCTGACACAGGTACCGTCTTATTTAAAGTTTATGAAAGAAATTTTATCACATAAGAGGCACATTAATGATCATGAGAGGGTAGCTTTAACTGAGATAGAGACTGCCCTAGTTCAAAATAAGTTGTCACCTAAACAGTCAGACCCGGGTAGTTTCTCAATTCCGTGTTATATAGGTACCCATTTGATTGATAACTCGCTATGCGATCTTGGTGCTAGCGTGAGCGTCTTACCATTGTCTCTCGCAAAGAGACTTGGTTTGACTAAATTTAATTGCACAAACATGACCGTACAGATGGCCGATCGTAGTATATCACAGCCGTTAGGCGTCATAGAGGACATACCTGTTAAAATCGGGAGATTCTTTATTCCCGTTGACTTCGTAATGCTTGATATTCCCGAGGACACTCACACCCCTATTATTTTAGGGAGACCATTTTTATTCACTGCTCGTGCAGTGATTGAAGTCGGGGGCAAGACACTTACGTTTCAGGTAGCAGACGAGGAATTAATTTTCCATCAATCTAAGTCTCGTAGGGATCCCATGCAAGCTCAACCTTGCAATGCTCTTTCCTCTACTGACTCCCATATTGACACTCCAGATAAAAATTTGGAATTTTGTGCTGCAATTGTAACCCCTCCGCCTCAGACTGAGAGCAAAAAGGAGGAGAATTCGTCTAGTTTCCTTGCTGCAGGTACAGATGAAAAAGATGCAGGAGCTGTCAAAGGTCATTGTGCAACTAAAATCAATCAAATTGGGGATCCAAACGTCAAAGCTGGTGAGAAAGAAAAAGGGACGAGAAAAGTTCGTGCATACGTGGATGTTAACTATTCTCCCCCTACTGGTTCAAATTCAAGCTCGTGGAGAATGAAGAGGACGGTCAAGGATGCCGAAGGGACCTCCTCCAGTCAGAATCCCTTCGTTGGGCTACTGAATTGCTTTGGGAATTAAGCGGGGAATGCCCCGTGTAATGATTTGTAAAAACTATATTTAAATTTCCGTTGAATTTATTTATTTCATTTTTAGGACTATTAGAATTTAGACAATTTTTAGCGTAGTTAGAAAGACTATAGACTGTCATTTTTGTGATTTGGTATGTTCGAGATATGCTTGCGAGTGTTTTTATGCAGGTTTGGGGAAATAATGACGCACTTGGATGAATTAGACGAAGAAAAGCACTCGATCGAGTACTTTTTGTACTCGATCGAGAGGAATTCACCGGAAAAGCCTCGATCGAGCAGTTCCAGGTTACTCGATAGAAATAGCAAAAAGAGGCAGCTCTCGATCGAGTAGATTTTTATTCGATCGAGTGAAATGAAGACGAGACCTCTCGATCAAGTGATTTTAAATCACTCGATCGAGTGAAATTGAATTTAAATGCGCAAGAAGTGTCTCTTAAACTCCCTACTTTTCATTATTTCTTTCTATTCTTTCATTTTCTTCAACCTTTTGCACGATAAAAACCCAAATTCTCCATGTTTCTTGCCCATTAACAAATCAAACACCTACAATCTGTTCCTTGCTATTAATCTGACATTTACCCTCTAATTTGCCCTTCGAATTTGCTTGTTTGCACGGTCAATTTGGGTATTTACAGTTTGCAGTTTTTGATCGAAAAATCGCCATTCTTGCATCGTTTTTGTCGATTAATTTGATTATCTTGTAGGTTTATTATCATGTAAGTATTCTCTTTGCTTCATTATTGTTTAATTGCTTTAATTTTGCCATTTTGAAGTATTGAGGGTTTAGGGTATATGCTTAAGTCGAAATTTTCGACTGATTTAGGGGTTTTGCGGTTTAACTGTTTAATTGCTTATCGTTTCCCCTCGCTTACTTGATTAGGATGGACAATAGTACGATGCCCTCATCCAGTTCGACTGTTACTCCGTCCTTGACTGAGACGGTGGTCCTTGCTGTCACCACCGTCTCCACACCCGTTTGTACCACTGCCGCTACTCCCGTGTTTCTTGTAACTACGGCTGGTACTGTTGTTACTACTGCTAGCACTCCTGCAAGTTCGGCTCCTACTTTCATCTCAGCTTCTGTTTTTGCTAGCTCTGCTACTAGCTTAGCTTCTATTTTGGTCTCTGCTACAAGCTCCCCACCCGTGTCGGTTTCTGCTTTCTTCACATTTGCGGCCACAACTAGTACCTCGTGTCACGGTGACCACCCCCGCGTGGTCACCCGCGATCCTGTTGCTTACGGGGCGGCTCTAGTACCTCGCTTCGTCGGAGGACGGGCTTCTACCTCGGTACTAGAGGCGGGGTCGCGCACGAGCTACACCTCTCTTGGCCGCCGTGGCCCGTGTTACCGTCGGTCGAGGGGATGATTCGCTCGACTCGCACCCCGACTACCCTCAGGTAATCTTCATTAATGGTATTCAGCGCACTATATTCTTTGCTTTTCTTGACTGTGACTTTCTTTCGACCAATTTTTTGTGCCGTCTGTCACTTGATCGATTTGGTATTTACGAGCCACTTTGTGAGATTTTGAGGGGTACGGGGATGTCTGGACTTGTGACCATAAGTGCCTATACCTACAAGGAGCTGACTCTTGAGTTTTTCAAGTCCTTTACCTTCTCTTCTGGGGCATACGACGCTGACCCTACTTGTGCTTCCGTGTCTTCCCGGTATTTTAACCGGACTTTTTCTTGGACTTTAGAGGAGTTTGGTACTAGGCTAGGACTTTCTTTTATGGGTCCTACTGCTGCCCCTAGGAAGGTCATCCGACAGTTGTGGAGGACCTTGGCACACACTACCTATGAGGAGCGAAAGCTCACTCAGGTCCACCTTCCCCCTGCCCGTTACTTCCTGCGTCTGATGGGTAGTACTATTGGCCGTAGAGAACCAAACAATGTGAACAACATTGAGCTTTCTATTCTGGGCGGGTACCTGAACATTGACAGTGAGGGCCCCTTTGTCCTCAACATTGCTTACCTGACCGCCCAGTACTTTCACTCTGTGGGGGAGAAGACCACGGGCGCCATCGTCTGCGGTGGCATAGGCACTGTCCTTGCCCGTTCTCTCTTCCCCGTCTTCCCTCGTGACTTACAGTACATAGGTGTCGATAGGTACCTGGACCAGGCAGCTATGCTGTCTATGACTTGGCTTGCTTCTGACCAGCAGACTTGGAAGATAGGTGGTTCCTTGTCTAAGACCCTTCCTTGCACCACCCTACCTCGCCTCGTTCCCCTGTCCACTATTAGGGGCAGGATACCACCACCACCACTGCCCATGTACCACCTCACGCTTCGACCACCTCCTACTATGTCCACTTCTAGGAAGTGGCGTAGACCTGAGACCGGAGAGGGATCCACACCTTCTACGGGTGGCCAGACTTCCACGGCCATTCCTACCCCAATCCCTACTCCTACTCCTGCGTCTGACCAGACACAGGCACAACCGGTTTTTCCGGCTAATTTTGTATCTCCTCCACCCTTTGAGGCGTCTGCGATCATGGACCAAGGGCGCTGTGACATTTTGTTGCTTGAGCTTTTAGAGAGGCAGGCTCGTATGGAGCGGGACATAACTCTTACTTTGTTCCCTCTATACGAGTACCATATGAGGCGACGACGTCCTATTCCAGAGGGTTGGCCACACCCGTCCTTTTACCGGTACCCAGCTGACGGGTACCCTGAGTCAGCCAGTGACGAGGAGGAGGAGGAGGACCCAGCTGCGGCGGCATCGAGAGTTCAGGCTGAGGAGAGGAGGAGGAGAGAGCAGCAGGTGGACCTGGACTACACTGTGACGGTGGAGGACGTGTCGAAGGAGGCTGACGAGTAGCTACTAGTCTACTGACTTTCCCGGTTTTCAGGGTGGTTTGGGGAAGTTCGTGTTTTGTATGTACATTATCGTTCTTTTATTTTCTTTTGTCTGCTTTTTATTTCTTGTTTTTCATTCATTTATTGGTTGTATTTTTTCCTGTTCCCCTGTATATATCTACTGGTGTATGCTGGAGGACAACGAGGGCATTGTCCGTTTTGGTTTGGGGAGGGTAATGCATCCTTTTGAGTCCGCATTTGCATTTGTTTTTGCATCTACATTTCTATTTTCTGCTTGCATTGTTTTAATTTATTTCAAAAATCATAAAAATCCAAAAAATAAAAAAAAATAAAAAAATAAATAAAATATTCACGTTTACTTTTGCATATAGGTTGAGTCGGAACGGTTGATTTCCGTGATGATATAGCACTTTAACTTGTCATTTTACTTGAGCCTTGCACTTTCATTGACAGTTATTAGCTGAGTCTTACGCATAATCTACGAGTTTTTGTTCAAATTTAGCTGGCCGTTTAGACTTGACCTGATAAATTGGCAACCTACTTTACAATTTCTGAGATTTAGAGCCTTATAACTGGTGACATTCATGACCGGTTTACATAGGAATTGAGAGTAGTACTCCTTGCATAGCATGTTCATCATTTTGCACATTTATGACATTCGATTTCTTGTCAACTGCATACATTCGAGTTTGTGGTCGGTGTCACATGCAAGGAGGTGCTTGCAAATTTTCCCTTTTCTTACATTTTTCACCCATTTAGCTCCACTTAAGCCAAATTTAGCCTTTTTGACCCATTAGCTACCACTACTACAAATACAGGCAACCACAACGGCCCTTTAAGAACGCTTATTCACGAAAATCATCAAAACACGTTGTAGAATTTATTCCGCGAATTTTACCAAACTTAATTACAACGGTTATGTGTTGCTAGCCGTTGTTATTGGTTTTAACAACGAGTCATACTTAAACAACCGTTGTTAATGAAAAAACTAATAACAACGGTTAAATTTTAACCGTTGTTAATGGTTTGGCGCCAAATTAGTGAAAAGTAATCACAACGGTTATATTAGAACCCGTTTTTAATACTTTTTAACAACGGTTGTAGACTCAATAACCGTTGTTATTAATATTATGAAAATCTTAAGAACAACATATTGCTTTATTCTGCTATACGCTACAAACACAAACACAAGCTAATCTTTTGCTACTATATCATCCTCCATTCCTCCTTGATCTCTCTGTCTTCATCTCCGTCACTGTTGTCACGTCTTCTCTCCCTCATCATCGTGTTTATCAATCAGGTATATATATGTTTCTTAGCAACGCTTATAACTAGATATAGGATTTTTTGGGTTATTATCTAATTTGTTGATAATTTAGCTTAATTGCTTTCCTGAATTTCGTTTATTTGTTTGCCTATTATTGTATTTTCTGAATTAGTTGCCTATTATTACGAATGTAGAATAATGACTCGAACTTGGATGATTGATGCAAATATGAGTGACCGCACCTACAAGGATGGTTTAGCTGAATTTTATGAATTCGTTTCGAACAATTTGAAAGGTTCTTCTAGTATTGCATGTCCTTGTGAAAGATGTGGTAATATTAGCTATATGGCTTTTCCGGACGTTAAAATACACCTAGAAAAGTGGAGATTTAGTCGATCCTATACACTTTTGATTTTTCATGGGGAATCATTAGAGGAAGAGAATAACTCTGAAGAAGATGATGTTGAGGTACACGAAAGGCTAACTGATGATCCTGAGTTTGCCGAGTTTTTTGAGTTGGAAGAGTTGGAAGTAGAGAAGTTGAATGTTGGTTCTATAGATAATGAAGAGAATGATGATGAGTCCATTGCTTTTGAAGATGTAGGTGATGACACTAGAAATAGGGATGACCTTAACAACATGTATGAGAAGTTGTGTGAGTCTGAAGCACCTCTGTATCCTGGTTGTAAGTTCACAAAAATGTCGGCTGTGGTGAAGTTGTATAATATCAAGGGGGCAAATGGGGTGAGTGACACGTGTTTCACTAGTTTTTAGCCTTGATAAAGGAGTTGCTTTCCGATGGTAATGTTCTACCTGTTAAGACATATGAGGCGAAAAAACTAATAAGAGGAGTGGGTATGAAATATGAGAAAATACATGCATGTCCAAATGATTGCATATTGTATCGGAAATTATATCAAAACTTAACCAATTGCCCTAAATGTTTGGAGTGGCGTTATAAGGATAAGGAAGGGATCCCGGCTAAGGTGTTGTGGTATTTTCCATTGATACCAAGAGTCATAAGGATTTATGCGAATCCCGATGATGCAAAAATGTTAACTTGGCATGAAACAGGAAGAATAAATAATGGAAAGCTAAGACACCCTAAGAGATGGTAAGCAATGGAAATCGTTCGACGATAAGTATCCCGAGTTCGGCAATGAACCTAGAAACTTACGTCTAGCGCTGTCCATGATGGAATGAACCCACACGGAAACATGAGTAGCCAACATAGTACTTGGCCGTAGTGTTGGCTATTTATAACTTACCTCCATATGTGTGCATGAAAAGAAAGTATTTGATGTTGTCGTTGTTAATTTCCGGCCCTAAACAACCTGGAAATGATATAGATGTATATTTGGAACCTCTTCTAGATGATTTGCAATTGTTGTGGGATAGTGGGATAGAAGTATTTGATGCATATAAGAACGAAACTTTCAATTTGAGAGCGATGTTATTGTGTACAATTACTGACTATCCGGCTTATGGCGACCTTTCTGGGCACACAGTTCATGGGAAAGAGGCTTGTCCATTGTGTGGGGAGGATATCGAGTCTGAATACTTGAAGTCTTCTCGTAAGTATGTGTATATGGGAAATAAGAGGTTCTTGTCTCATGACCATTGTTATCGCAAGATGCAGAAAGCATTCAATGGAAGACAAGAACTTCGTCAACCTCCTAGAATTTTGAGTGGGCATGAAGTTTATCAGAAAGTAAAGCATATTGAGATAGATTATGGGAAGAAGAGCGGCTCTAAATTGTCTACTCGTGGGTATAAGAAAAGATCCATATTTTTTGATAAACTTCCATATTGGCTTGACCTGGAGGTCAGGCATTGCCTCGATTTCATGCACATTGAGAAAAATGTCTGTGATAATATTATCAATACCCTTCTGAATGTTCCTGGTAAAACAAAGGATAACGCCGTAGCTAGGGAAGATATGAAAATGATGGGTATTAGGCTAGAGTTGGCACCACAGAAGAGAGGTAATCGTACATTTTTACCGCCACTTTTTACCCTTTCACGGAATGAGAGAAAAGAGTTCTGTGCATGCTTGAATGGAATTAAAGTGCCACATGGTTATTCGTCGAACATCAAAAGCCTAGTGTTGATGCAAGACCAAAAACTCACCGGGTTAAAGTCACATGATTGTCACACTTTGATGCAACAATTACTACCTGTGGCTATTCGTTCCATTTTACCTGAAAAGGTAAGATATGCTATAACTAGATTCTGTCTCTTCTTCCAGTCCATATGCGAGAAAGTCATCGATCCCGATGACGCGGATTCATTGCAGGACCTCGTTGTAACCTCTCTTTGTCAGTTGGAAATGTATTTTCCACCCTCTTTCTTCACTATCATGATTCATCTGACCATTCATTTGGTTAGGGAGATTTTGTACCTTGGGCCCGTGTACTTGAGATACCAGTATCCTTTCGAAAGATTGATGAAAGTCTACAAGGACTATACATCTAATCGGTATCGTCCGGAAGGTTGTATTGCTGAACGCGCTATTTTAGACGAAGCTCTTTCATATTGTTACGCTCATCTCTCCCCTGAGGAGTTGATTGGCGTTCCTAAGAATCGTCATAGTGACTGGATGACCGGAAAAGGTATTAGGGTCCGGGTTAAAAAAATTGTGACACGTGAAATGTTGCATTTAGCACACATGTATGTGCTAAACAACGAAGATGAGGTGCAACCTTATATTCAACAACACAAAGATGAGCTCAAATACGATCACCAAAACAAGACCGAGAAGTGGATTGCGAACGAGCATACGAAGACGTTTCCAGAGTGGTTTAGGAATATTGTCTTACAGTGTACTGATCAAACTGGTGATGACATCTCTCCTAGGTTACTACGTCTTGGTTTAGGTCCAAATGCCAGGGTCACCTTTTACAACAGTTTTGCCATTAATGGATATACTTTTTACACCCGCGAGCTAGATGAGGTGAGCACAATGTAAAATAGTGGTGTGAGTTCTGAATTTGAGGCAATGCACTTTGCTACTTCAAAAGATAAAAAGCCTATTTGGGGAAAATGCCTTTATTATGGTGTTATTCAAGAAATATTGGTACTAGATTACATTGATTTCACAATGCCTTTGTTTCCATGTAACTGGGTTGATAACAACATCCATTGTGTCCGAAAGGATAAGATGGGATTTACGTTGGTCAATCTGGGTAAGGTTGGCAATAATAAGGATGATCCTTTCATAATGGCATCCCAAGCTAAACAAGTGTTCTATGTCACCGATCCTATGGATAAGAAGTGGTCTGTTGTACTGTCTATAAGGAAAAGAAGGAGTAGTCCATCCGATAATGGTGATGAAGATCAGGATGTCGTTTTTGAGGGAATGGATGTTGACACTGTATCTTATTTCGACGATGTTGACACTGATCATGAGGACACTGAAAGCATCTATATGCGTGATGACCATGGTGAAGGTATTTGGGTTAACGAAGAAACTATGACATCCAAGAAACGTCCCCGATCTTGAGATAGTTCATCAGGACACAGTATGCATGCATGCTGGTGTTGTCTTATTTTCTTGATCTTATTATTAGATGTGGATGCTGGTGTTGAAATTACTGTTACAGTATGTATTGTTACAGGTTTGGACTGTAATGG
Source organism: Silene latifolia (assembly GCF_048544455.1). Taxonomy (NCBI): domain Eukaryota; kingdom Viridiplantae; phylum Streptophyta; class Magnoliopsida; order Caryophyllales; family Caryophyllaceae; genus Silene; species Silene latifolia. Next base: position 408,861,366 of record NC_133538.1, read on the forward strand.
AATTACAGTAATTTTAAAAAAAAAGAGAGGTTCAACAATAACAACGGTTGTATTTAAATTACCCGTTGTTAATACTTTCAACAACGGGTGTAGTACCTCTACCCGTTATCAATTATTTTTTTGACATATTTCATTTTGGCGCAAATTTGGTGAAAATATATTACAACGGGTATATTTTAACCGTTGTAATAAAGTTTTGACAACGGTTGACTTTTATTGACCCGTTTTTATTAACATATAACAACGGTTTTGTTTTGAGGACCCGTTGTCAATAGTTTGTCATAATAAAAAACTAATATAGAAACCCATACAACATGCCATACACAAACACACACAACATTATTAGTTCAACCGTTGGTATCCTGAGTTAATTCTTCTCTCTTCCTCGCTTTTTACATTCTCGTCGCCGGCCGTCGCCGCCCGATTTAAAGCCCGATTCCGTTGCCTTCCCTTATCATCCGGCTTGTTCTCTTTATCATCATCATCAACAGGTATGTTCACTTTAATTTTGTGTTTTGTCATTAGGGTTTTAAGACGATCATCTTGTTTCTTTTTCATGCATCTGTTTGTTTTTCGTCTTCTTTGTTATCTTTATCATCCCGCATCATCTACTTTACTCCTCTTATCAGGGTTTAGGATTTTAGAAGCTCAATCTGTTGTTTTAAATTTTCATTCCTATTAGGGTTTAGGGTTTTAGATAATACTCTGCATGTACGTTGTTAAGTTGTTCATTTCCAGCTATATCATTCATATTTGGGTTTTAGGATTATCATGGGTGAAAAACGTAAAAGAAGTCAAAAGAATAATGAGCCTGGTGATAATAAGCCTGGTGAGAGGGGTGCTACGAAGTGCAAGAAAGTCCTTGCAGCTATAGCCGCTAAACAAATAGTTCGAAATAACATGGAGTGAGATGGGTTTCCCTCTGGTCCAAATGCGGGTCTTTTCTCCAATTGGATTGGTGCTTGCACAAGACAGTTTGTGCCTATCCATTTAGATGATGTTAGAACTTTGAATCCAAAATTGGCGGAGTTATACTTGGCTCGTGTAAAGGAAGGCTTTATTATACCCGATAAAAGCCATGATGAGTATTTAATGCATAAGGCGGCGGATGTCCACAGGGCGGTGGAAGTGTGGCGTTGCTAGGGATTGGTTGTATGTGGACAAGGCAACGGGGGAGATGCGTAAGAGCCCACCGGAAAACAAGTGTCCCACCATCAAGCAGGAAGAATGGGATCTTTTCAAAAAGATGAGAACTACTGAGAAGTTTCAGGTTAAATATCCTCGCCTTTTAACGATTTACCTATCATTTTTTTAATTAATGAGTCCTTTATATAATCTTTTTATTATCTCATCTACTTGCGCTTTTATATAATTATTTGAAGGCCGTTAGCAGAAGAAATCGTGCTAACATTTCATGCAAGAAGGGGAAATTCTATGGTTCTCGAGGCGGTTACAGAAAGATAGAAGAGGACCTCGTAAGTAGCATGCATTATTCCCCTGTGAGACTTTATTTTTTTAATCACACTTGGACTTGCATTGATACACATTTATGTGTATAAATGTTACCATGTTAATGTGTAGGTGGCAAAGGGAGTGAAAGAGGTGGATCGGCATGTAACTTATAAACAAGGGAACACACCTAAAGGATCCCGGTCGTCGCGTGACAAATATGATGAGGAAATTTTGGCCAACATAGTAAGCATTATTTTATTAAGACGAGTTCATTACTAACTTTATTATTTTAGTTACAAATATAATTTGAAGTTTATTTAATATATTATAGGATAACGTATTGAAAGAGGTAGAAGAAGGGAAATTCACTCCCAGTGGTCGTAATGACGTTCTTGCTAGAGCGATCGGCCGACCCGAACATCCAGGTCGTTTGAGGGGCGTCCCGTTACAGGTTGGAGTAACGAAATATTATGGGAAAACTGCCCAGATAAAGAAGAAAAGGAAGACTAAGTCTGAGAAGGCTGACATGGTAACATTTATTCTATTATTTTCATTTAAGTTCAATTCACATGTTATTGTTGGGATAAAAATTACTGATACATTACATTCTTGGCAAGCGGCTTGATTAATGGCATCCGTACTACTAAAGCTGAATCTTTGAGGTAAGCTTTCCGAAGAAGAAGTGAAGATGATGGAGGATGTCATTTCTAAAAGGGGTAATAATAAGGTACAACAGATTGGTCAAGAGGCCGCTACTACCTTGGCAATACATGAGAAGGAAGTATCGGTCAACGAGATTCAAAAGATCGGTACCTAATAATGCTTCTCCGGTTGTAACAACTAAAGCCGATCAGATACCTAATATATACTTCCTTATTTTTCTTTTGTTTTTTTTTTTTTGGTAAGATCGGGGGTGTGTTCACCGCCAACTATAACTGACATGGTGCCATTGGTTAATTTTATTAGGTAAATAATGGGTCCGAAAAGGAGATGCAACTTGATGAGAAGACGGTGATGGAAAACAAAGATACATCCCCTTCAAGTCAGTTCCCTGTTTTCAGGAAGGTATGCATGAAGTGTTTAATTAGTTAAATTTATATGAATGCTTTGAAGTTTGTGCAAAAATCGGCCGAGAATGAAAGCGTTTTTGCAAAATCTTTTGAATCTTTGAAGCGTTTTTGCAAAGATATAATAATGTATGTATGTGTATATTCTTCAGGCCGTAAACAAGAGGCCAGTTATTCTTGCTGACCCTAATAGAATCGAAAAGCCACGTGTGCGTGTTGGCCGGGGTCTCGTAGAAAACAAATCTGCAGCGGCGAAACCGTAGTTCATGGCGAAAAACTTTTGCCGAATCATAGAATAGTAGAGATAACTACACTCTTTCCAGGCCATGAAAACTTTCAACCGCTCTGTCCCATTCGTGACGACATTACCATTCTGGGAGATGCGCTTGGAAGTTTCATCCAATGGCCTAATACTCACATCTACTTGGCGAAGATATCTCCGCCGCCTCCGCCTCGAGCGGAAAGATTGGGGTTAGAAGAAATACCTTTATATATATGTTACATTTTTAATTGTTGAATGTTTTTATATGTTAAATTTATATGTTATTTTTTTTTTTTTGTAGGGAACAAAAAGACGGCTTTGGCGGATAAGCCTAAGTCCACAGACATGCCAACAACCTCGACTTCACAACAACTTGATGAGGTATTTAATTAACTTCTCCATTTTTTTAAAAATTAACCTCGCTCCCTTTATTTATATTTTGTCTGTATTTATAAAAAGCATGGTAATTTTGTGTAGGGGACAAAAAAGACTGATAAGCCTAAGTCCCCGTCTTACTCGCTACTACTACCTCATCATTGAAAGAGCGGGTTGACGAGGTATTTAATTAAGTACGCTTTTATTTTTATTACTCCAACTAGGATATGTTACCTTTGTATTTTTTATTATTTTAATTATCTACTACATGTGTAGGCTGGTGGTAGTAGCACAAAATCAAAGACTCATTCTTTCCCGGACCTGAAAGTTAGGACTTTAAACTCCACACAATATAAAGGGAAGGATTACATGCAAAAAGTAAGAACGGTGACGATGATGAGACCGCATGAGGAGGCTGGCCATCGCATAGCCACCGAGCAAGTGATAGTTATTCCGCTCGAGGAGGATATTCTAGGGGCTGAGCGCCAAGCGCTTATATCATGGGATCTGCTAGCCGTATGGGCTGGCCTAGACCAGATTGATATATCACACATATTTGGTTGGAAAAAGTAAGTTTCTTAATAAATAATTTCATAGTCTAATATTCTGACTACTAGATAGTGTTTTAAATACCGGAATTAATACCGTAATAATGTAGGATATTGAAATTGAGAGTGATCCCCGAGAAGAATATTCCATCTGATCTATACGGATTCCTGTGCCCCTATGTTTTATCTTTATTTATTCCGGATTTCTCGTTCGAACAACGGATAGATTATATTGCTCAAAGAATTGGCGACAACCAAGAAGCCGATTTTTGGCGCTTATAATGAAAAAGGGTAATAAACAAATTAATATTACGTTTCCCCCTACAATTGCATTTTCATAACTAATATATGTACTTGTTAATAATGATGATGTCTCTTGATGTAGGACTCATTGGGTGCTAGCACCATCATGCCGATAAGGAATAAAGTTTTTACGGTTGGACTCTTTACATCATCAACCAAGCGAGACTTTTAAGCACTTGATTAATATGTAAGTTTATAATACTGATTTATTTATAATAACATTTTCATTTTTTATTTATAGAAAAAAGCTCTTTCATATTTTTGGCCCTAAAAAAATTAGTTTTACGCCTCCTTTTTTATTTTTTAAAAAAGGGCCTTTAAGAAGAAAAAGAGCAAACGAGCGGATCAACCCACGGAAGATTCGATGTTGGCCCCGATTTTATTACGATAACAAGGGTACGTGCTCAAATACAATAACATTAAGTGCAAAATCTGTGTTTAATACTAATACAATACCTAAAGTTCAAGATTCTGATGTGAGCCTTCTCTCATCTGTTTTTTTTATGTAATAATAGGCCCCTCGCCAAATGACCCAGGATAGCATACAATGTGGATACTACGCTTGTCGGTTCATGTTGGAGATTATTAGGCGAAGATATCTCGTTATTCCAGAAAAGGTTAGTAATAATTTAAACATGTGTTTATTACTTTTTTTTTAAATTAGAGCTAATGTTGTCTTGCTTGCTGCTATATATACCATGATGTTGCTAATGTTGTCTTGCTTGCTGCTATATATACCATAATGTCTTCTCTTTGTTTTTTCCGCAGTATGCAATCAACCAGTCACAACAGATTGAGCAGTACTCAAGTGTAGATATAGACGAGGTAAGAGACATGTGGGGCAACTACGTCTTAGAATATATTACAAATGCATGATACTGATCAGAGTTTAGATCAACTTATTAGTAAATTTTTTGTTGAAGTTAGGGAATGATTAGTTCATGTAAATTCAACTCCTTGTAAGTATATATATATATATATATATATATATATATATATATATATATATATATATATATATATATATATATATATATATATATATATGATCATTCTTTGTTGTGGTTGAATTGAATCTATTGAGTTCGATGAACCCAAATGTGATTTATCTTTGGTCTTTGGTATATGGTCTTTTGACATATGCGAGGTTTTTGAATGGCATGAAACAAATTTATTTTTTCAAAACATTAGGAGTTTGTAATAAAAACGGTTACTAAAAAAAAACCGTTGTGAATACCTTTCACAACGGTTAATAAAAATAAAACCGTTGTGAATGACATTCACAAATACCCGCGCATAATATTCAACAACAGGTTTTAATCGAAGAACCGTTGTTAAAAGTCTTCACAATTTTGGAGGTAAATTTACAACAACGGGTATTAAACAAAGAACCGTTGTTACTAAAAATTTCAACAACGGGTATGTACCATAAACCCGTTGTCAAAAGACTTCACAATTTTGGAGGGAAAGTTACAACAACGGTTATACATACGACAACCGTTGTTATATTATTCCGTCCAAAATTTTGAAACACTTTCCACAATGGAGAACACCCAACAACAACGGCTTTTAACCGTGGTGAATACTTTAGATAACGGTTTCACTAAATAAACAAACCGTTGTAAATACCTTCTACAACGGCCGCTTTAACAACGTCCGCTTTTTGATTTTACAATGGTTTTTACCCGTTGTTATAGGCTGTATCTGTAGTAGTGTACATTCAAAACTAAGCTTGCCCAGTCAAGCTAGTCTAGTGTATCTTTTGTGGTATGTCGGTTTATATTGCGATTTTGGCCCGTTTCCATTGTTGGAGTTGGTAGAGGAATGAGAAAGGAAGAAAAAGATTTGAAAAAAAAGGAGCGTGTCAAAGAAAAAAATTGAAAAAAATGAAAAAAGAGAGTTGAAACACACGTGAAGCGAAAGAAAAAAAAGAAAGAAAAGATTGAAAAATTTGATATGGATTGTTTGTGTAATTAAGACGGTATTAAAAAAGGGAAGTTTGTGACCGTCTCACTCCTCTGTTCTTATTCATATATTTTTGAGGAGATAGTGTATTTGGTTAGTGAGCTGTGTTCCAAATGAAGGGCACTTGTGTTTATTTTCAGTCAGTTGAGATTCAGACGGTCTTATATGGTCCTGTTTAGGAACTACCTTGGCGCTTTTACCTCCACATTTCCATAATTTGTTTTGCTTTTTCTCACCTGAACCTCACTTTCCCATATCATTTGTTAGCCCTTGGCTGTGACGGACGTTGTTGGTTGGAATGTGTGCATAGTACTTGAATCGTCTTTCATTTTTGTTGCATGCATGCTATGTAGGTCGCAGTTTAGGTGAGTGACTGTTTTCTTTCTCTCTTATACACATATAATTCACCCTTTGCTTCATGAGAGAAGAGTGACCACATGAGAGTCCGATTTTATTGGTCTTGCAAGGTCGATAGGTCAGCTTTATTTCTGGACAACTTATAATTCCTTTGCGTATTTACTGCTATAGCTATGGCTGTTGATTTTGTTGCATTAAATTGGTTCAAGTAGACAAGTTATAGCTAGCTCTGAGTTTTCATTTCCGTTCCATTAGTCTGCATTTAGTTTACTCGAGGACGAGTAAAGGTTCGGTTTGGGGAGATTTGATACGTGCATTTTTTATAGTCTTTTTAGTCTTATTTTGCACGTATTTATATGCACTTTTATACTGTTTTGTATTGCAATATGCCCCGAATTGGCTACTTTGGTTTGTTTTGTCTGTTTTACAGAAATGAACCTGAAAGTGGTGAAACCGTACTCTTTTCGTCCTGTTTTGCATGCATTTTGAGGAGACGGGAATGTTAGAGTGAGACTTATGCATTGGGATGCGTGAAAGATGGTCAACGGAGCAGCCAACGACGAGTTTGAAGCTGACTTGGAGCAAGAACACCCGATCGAGGAGCATTTTGGTTCGATCGAGTGGTTTTATGTGCTGAAGAGGTCGATCGAGTACTTTACTTCACTCGATCGAAATGCTGTTTTAGAGGTTTCCTCGATCGAGTAACTTTTCTACTCGATCGAGAGGATTGTCTGCTGAAGACCTCGATCGAGTGGTTTTATACTACTCGATCAAGGGGTTTTGAGTTTTCACGGGCTTAATTAACCCGTTTTGCCTTATTTCGTTGATGGACTTTGTTTTTCTATTTAAGTATTCATAATTAGGTTATTAATTATGTTTTTACTCATCTTAGAACGCCACTCTCTTTACTCTGAATCTCTCCCTTAAAATTTTCTACTTTAACTTTGCTCTAGGATTTATTTGCTTGGATCTTGGTTGTTCTTTACGCCGGAATTCTTGTGATTGTAATCTCTCTTCTCTTTATTAATCTTAATCTCGTTTTTATTTCTTTAATCTCTTGTTTCTCTTATCATTAATTTCTGCCCTAATTTCATTTATGCATTGTTACTGTTATTTCATCATGTTTTCTATTAGTTCATTCATCATTGTTTTTATTGATATCATTAACGATATGAGTAGCTAAATCCATTCATGTTGGGATTAGGGAATCCATGGTAGGACTGTGACGATGTAGCGAATAGACTAGATGATTTATTTGTGAGAATCTGTACCCATGACAATTTAATTATAATACCGACTTAGTTGAGTGGACGCTTCTAAGTTACCTTTTAATCTGGTTAAATTTATTCCTGGATCGGAAGATTGGACTAAATAGACCTGCTATAAACAGTAGACTACCCTGACGAGGACGGAAGTTAAGTTAGTGGAAATCTAGGATAGAAAGTGGACCGGAAGGACCTTTCCTGTATCCGTCTCACAGTAAATTATCTAGGCTATTTGCAGTTGAATCGCTAGACTACCATGGTGAACCGAAATCCTGACATGTTCTCTCTCATTTGATCATCTTTACTACATTTTCTGTCCCTTATTGCTTTTTCCTTATTGCTCTTTCCTTCAAACCTTTATTAGTTTAGTAAACCAAATTGAAACCCCCATTTAGTGACTTAAATAGACGGACCTTAACGGATATCTTGCCTCCCTGTGGAGATCGACCCGACTTCCCTAGCTATATTAGTTAGTGCCGGTTGGTTATTTTTGATAGGTACACGACTAGCCTGTCACCAAGCTAGCCTTCTAACAAAACCAAATAAAACACATCCGCTTCTAATCCATCAAAATTAGGCACAATGCCCTTTGATTGGCATAAAAACTCACTAAATCGTATAACAAATATCTCCTCATAAGATATAGAATAAGAATATAGGAGCAAAAATCGACATCGTTCAAACCTTTTTTTTCCTTTTCTTTTTTTCATCATTCTTTTTTCTCGGTTTTTTCTGTTTTTTTCTTTTCTTTTTTCCTTTTTTTTCAACTTCTTTTTTTTTCATCATTCTCCTTCTCCATAATACCAACTCCCGTTTTTGAATACAAACCAAATTCGGCTCAATAAACAATATACCGCAAAAACAATCACTAAACTAGCTTGACAAGGCAGGCTATGTTTGGATGTAGTTAAGGGTCAAAAGGCGAATTTGGCTAAATGTGGAGTTAATGGATAAAAATGGAAGAAAAGGGAATATAAGCACCTCCCTGCATGTGACACCAACCACTAACCCGAATGTATGCAGGCAATAAGCAATTGAATTTCATACTTATGCAAATTAATGATACATGTTATGCAAGGAGTAACTACTCACAATCCTACATGAACTGGTCAAGAATGACACCAGTTTTAAGGCTCTAAACCTCAGAAAATACGAGTAGGTTGCCAAAATTTCAGGTCAAGTCTATTCGTTCAGCTAAATTTTAATATTAACTCGTAGATTATGCAATAAGACAATGCTAAAAAGATAATTAGTTTATGCAAGGCTTAAGCAAAAAGACTAAATGTAGTGAAATTTCATCATCAAAATACACCATTCCGACTCAACCTAAATGCAAAAATAAAAGTGAATCTTCTTTTTTGAATTTTTTTTCGAAATTTCTAACTTTTTTGATTTTTTCATTTTTTTTGAAATAAAAGATAATGCAAAAATGCAAGAAACGTGAATGCAAAACAAATGCAAATGCAGACTCAAGGGATGCATTACCCTCCCCAAACCAAAACGGACAATGCCCTCATTGTCCCCCAGCATACACCAGCAGAAATAATAGGGGAAAGGGAAAAATACAACACAAATGCAAAACAAATAAAATAAAATGAAAGGAGATAAAAAGAAATAGAAAGCAAAAATACTCACAAGATATCGAACTTCCCCAACCAAGTCAGCAAACTGGGGAAGTGAGTAGTCAGCTGCTACTCGTCACCACCCTCCTCATTAACCACTTGAAAGGTGGGGTCCTCCTCCTCCTCTCCACTCCTCCTCTGACGATCTCTCGCGTCTAACTCAACTCGGATCCTCTCCTCTCTCTCTCTCTGCCGAGTCCTCCCCTCTCTCAGGCTGAGGGTATCCCTCCGCCGGATACCGGTAAAAGGAAGGGTGTGGTCAGCCAGCTGAAACCGAACGACCTCGAAGCATGTGGTACTCGTAAAGAGGGAATAAGGTAAGAGCCTGATCCCGTTCCATCCGAGCCACTCTCCTGCACATGTCCAGCAACAAAGCATCACGACGCCCTTGGTCCATGACCTCGCTTTTCAAAAATAGGAGGTTCACTAAAATTAGTCGGTAAATCCGGCTGAGAGACAGAGGGTGTAGGTGTAGGCGTGGGCGTGGGCGCGGACGCGGGTGTGTGCCCAGCCTGTATAGGTCGAGACCCCTCTCCGACTTCCCTAACAGTGGGGGAAGTCCTCTTCCGCTTCCTAGAAACAGTAGGGGTGAAGTCAAGTAGGTAAGAAGGTGGAGGTGGTGGTAGTCTACCCGTCACAGTAGTCAAAGGTGAAAGACGGAGTAGAGAGGGTGAAGGTAAAATCACGGACGGGGAAGTGCCTATCCTCCACGTCATATGGTCAGCTGCAAGCCAGTTCATTGAAGACATGACTCAAATGTTGATAACATTGTCCTTATCTAAATAATGATGACCACGGGGAAAGTCGGGGAAAAGGCGGCGGGCAATACGACTCACTAACCCACCACAAGCTATCGTGCCCGATACTTTTGACCCGACAGTGTTAAAATGAGAAGGGGTCAAGTAGGCAATGTTAAAAACAAACGGGGCACCGCTATCAATGTTCAGGTACCCGGCTAAAATGGACAGCTTAATATTATTAACATTATTAGGCTCGTGACGACCGAAAATGATCTCTCCTTGCAAACGGAGAAAGTAACGGGCTGGGGTAAGTGGACGTGGGCACCATGTCGCTGACCGAAGGGAGTGTGTGCAAGTGTAGTCCATATCTGAGGCATGAGCTTCCTAGGAGGCTCAATGAAACTGTCACTAACTAAGCCTAACCGTTCCCCAAACTCAGCTAAGGTCCAAGTAAAGGTAGTGTTCAACAGACGGAAAGTGATGCATTTGCTCCCATGGTCAGTCGCATAGGCCGCGCGGTTAAACGCAATAGAGCTGAAAATTTCTAAGGTCAGTTGTCGATAGGCAAGCTCTTTCAAGGTGGCCAATCCCGACATTCCCGTCTCGTTGAGCAGCTCAACAACGGGATCTAAAATTTCTAATTTTTCTAAGGAAGGAAGACACAGAAAATGAGTCGAAGTCATGTCACATTCCATCAAATGTAAAAAGCGAGTGTGGTGGGACGGGGATAAAAAACGTACCTGCGGAAACTCAGGTAGAGCTTCCGTGGAAGTGTCACCAGCGTGCCTAGTAGCGGCACGTAAAGCAGCAGCACAGAAACCCGTGCCCATCTCAGAACGCGGACCATAAGCAGCTGTAGCGGAAATAACCGTGACAACAGTGGGAGCAGCATCACTAACAACATGGGGAACAGTCGTCGTGATGGGTGTCGACACAGCAGGGGTCGACACCGTAGTAGTGGTAGGATCAGCGGTAGCCACCGCAAAGAACGGTGGTTGTAACAGAACAGTGGCGGCGAAGAAAGGCCACCGTTGTGCGAGACGGGGTCGTGGTCGATGCAGAGGTTGTCAACAAGGGCTTTTCGACACCGCTTTCTTTACTGCTGTCCATAACTACAACAAAAACGCAAGTTCCATTCAAATTCAATCGACAAAATCGATTTTCCCCAAATTAATTTCTCAAACCCTATTTTGTATAAAACAAAGGGGAAATTTCAATTAAAAAATAATAAAGGGGAAAGGAACTTACTCAAATGATTACCCAACAAGAAAATCAATTAAACTCAATGAAAGCACAAATTAATCGAATTAATCGATTTTCGTAAACCCTAGCTCGAAAATTGCCCCAAATTGGTCAAAAATTTGGGAAGCAACTAAGGGCAATTGATTCAATTGATGATTGGAAATATATTTGGGCAATTTGATTGATAAATTAGGGGAAGTAATTGAATGTTTTGGTTAGGGAATAAGGGGTGTCGAAAAATTGGGGAAGAACACAAAGACAAGCAAATGAAATAGAATGAGGAAAGAGAGAACTCCCTCGTGTAATAACATCTTGAACTGCTCGATTGAGTGGTTTGAAACTACTCGATCGAGAACTTTCTCCCTTCATTTGCACGATCGAGTGATCTGAGTACTCGATGAAATTGGCTTGCTCGATCGAGAGGTTGAAACCACTCGTTCGAAGACTTTTGCTTGGCCATTTGCTCGATCGAGCACATAAAGTGTTCGATCGAGGGTTTTCCTCTTGGCACGCTTCCCAATGATCAGTATCTTCCCAAAGCCTGCAATTTACGCAAAAATACTTCCCGCAAAAATACCAAAATGACAGTACGCAGTCTAAATTCTGTCCTAAGCAAATTAAATCTAACTAAGCTAGTACTATAGTCTAAAACAAATAAGCAAATAAATGTCTAGAAAAATTTCAAATTATACAATGTTACAAACTGGATAGCGTCCCGTATCATATTCCGAAGCAGTTAAATAGACCAAAACTGTGCTTCTGACTTGACGAGGTCTCTTCAGCATTGGTAACCTCCGTCTTCGGTCTCCAAACAATTGAGCCATCGGAAGGAGAATAGCATTTCTCGTAATCTGCATCCTTCCTCTTTCCTTTGTCCGACTTTTTCTTCCCATGCCCCCTGTGATCTATACCGTCATCAATGCTAGGTTCCAACTGCGATGCACCAAGTCCGGTAACAAGTATGGACATGGCCTACCTGCAAGCCCAGCCGATCTGTGGACATACATCGGTCTTTTGAAAGCCACGCTCGGCGGCGTAAAAATGCTTTCGACCGGATCATTTTAGATCGGTCGATTTCGTCTCGGTAAGGGTCTCGAAACGAATAGATATGTTCGGAGTCGCCACCAAGCATTTGTGGGATGATTGGAACCCGTTCGAATCCACTTTATACCTCGGTCAAACGAAGCACAAAGCAGTGTTTGACATAGGTACCAAAGATAAGGAATCGTCCCTCTTTAGTATCCTATCTCTAGAATGACTCTCGTACGCCCTGGATAAGGTCGTCCACTATCCAAAGTTTCTGAGTAAGAGGTGAAGGTATGTATTGGGAAGCCCTTTAATCATAAACCCAATCCCGCCCGGTAGCGCCTCTCGATCGATCTTGGTTGGTTGAATGCAAAAGTTGATAAAATGGTTTAAATGCATGAATGCGCATCCAATAATTTAAACCTAACATGTGAGAGCTTTCTAAGTCGGTTGATTTAATCCAAGTATCAAGTATAAGATGTCGAGTTGGATTAATGGTTGATTTGCATGCAAGACGGAAATTAAACATCCATTTACCGTATTAGGTTTATGGTGCATAACGTGATCCATTTGTCTTAGTAAAGCATTTTGCAAATATGATTTTTTGAATGAGTAAATAGTCATCTGATCCGTCCTATATCCGGGCTAACCGGAGTCGGGATCGTCCTAGACTAATGCTGGAAAGGGAACAGGCCCTGTGCCAGGCGGCCATATGAGGAGCGAGCCTGTTGGCGCTGCAAGGGGGTCTCCCCTGGTTTTGAAAATGAGAAAGAAAAGGGGCCTGTTTAGGGGCGGGTCAGTCAACGGTTTAAGACGCGTTATGACCATTTGAAAAACGTTTATAAAACGCGTTGAAAAATGGGTATTTGAACCCGTTTTGGTTTGAAAGGGTCGTTTAGACCGCATTTGTTTTTTTGAGGAACGAGACTCGAATGATCATCATGATTTTGATGATATTCGGTGTCGGGTTCGACTTGGCAAGCTTGACATGAATAGTTTTGAAAATAATTATGAACTAATTGTTTTTAGTTCATTTGAATATAATTAGTCGATACTCATTATCGTACCCGGTTTAAAATCCGGCATGGTATGTAGAACCAAAGATGACTTTGTGTTGGTGACTTATATGCTTGTTTTGAAAATGTAAAGAAATGATGAAAGACTTTAAAATACCTCCCAAAATGAAATAAAAGGCTTTAAAATACCTTTTAAATGTAATTAACCAAATATTATCACCGAAACACGGATTTAACCGTCATGGTATGAGGAACCAAGGGCGAAAAAATGTTTTATGGTTAAAAACAAATAAACTAAAATAAAAAAGGTTTGAAAATATTTAAAATGGTAAAAACCGATTACAAATATGAAGATGGATTAAAGGAGAAAGACGAGAACAAACACAGTTGAGTTCTGACCTGGGCACCTCATTGAGGCGCGAGCCTTTGTGCACAATAAGGGGCTTCTGCCTCAGGCGAAAACTCGGTTTTGGCTCGTTTATCCCATGTTTTGGATCGTGTCATGTATGTTTTAGCATGTTATAGTCATAAAACAAATGAAGACATGATAAAAGAAAGATTTTTACACCCTCATACTTACATGTTTGGTTATGGCGAGAAACCGACGTAAGTGTAACAACTCGTTTGGTCGGAAAAGACTCGGTTTAAAACTGTTTTGGTAAGTAAAAAGAGTGTTTTATTAAGATTAGTGACGGTGTAGTGGTCGAAGTGGTCGGTCAAGTGATTTAATGCACGACGACGATACCAAACAATGTGTAAGGCTTGTATTTACGATCGGTAGGTCGCAAATACGCGTCGGATTGTGACTTAAGAAGTCGAGTCGAGAATTTTAAGGGAGAAAAGAGGGGGCGGACACTCGCGTAAATTCTCAAATGGGGGCATTTGAGTGGTATTTATAGGAAAATGAGTGGTTGTGTGAGTTTTGAGCGACGTGGCCACCTGGGCTGCTCAAAGAGGCGCGAGCCACGTCGCGGGTCTTCGAGTTGTCCTGTCACTTTCACACAAGTGCAATCATGATTTGTTCTATCCTAGGATTTGTAGTCACATGTTTGGTACTTGACTATTTATGCTCGTCAGCCGCGATGCTTAGAAAGGCTCGCCAGCCATGGTGCGTACATGAGGAGGGCTCGCCAGCCGCGATGCGTGGTAAGGCTCGCCAGCCATGGTGTGTATATGAGGAGGGCTTGCCAGCCGCGATGCGTAGTAAGGCTCGCCAGCCATGGTGCGTACATGAGGAGGGCTCGCCAACCGCGATGCGTGGTAAGGCTCTCCAGCCATGGTGCGTATATGAGGAGGGCTCACCAGCCGCGATGTGTAGTAAGGCTCGCCAGCCATGGTGCGTACTCGAGGAGGGCTCGCCAGGTGAGATGCGTTGTAAGGCTCGCCATCCATGGTGCGTATATGAGGAGGGCTCGCCAGCCGCGATGCGTTGTAAGGCTCGCTAACCATGGTGCTGTCGGTTGATCGACCGTGTGAATAGCCGCGTCGAATGGGCTTGTTTTGAAAGTAGCAGACTCATGATGCCGCCGTGAAAATAGTGAATTTTGAATTTCCACTATCACCGTCGTTTTGAAATAAGCGGGTTACTGCGAGGAAGCCCCTGTTGACATTTGAAGGAATAGCGAACTTTGAACTTCCACTACTCGTTTGTTTGAATTTTTTGAAGGAAATAGCAAATTTTAAATTTTGCTATTATGACTGAGGTGACGGTTTATGTGCCGCCGTTGACATGTGATAGAAATAGTGAATTTGGAATCTTCGCTATTATTTTTGAAGTGACGGTTTATGTGCCGCCGTTGACATGTGAAGGAAATAGTGAATTGGGAATCTTCACTATTATTTTTGAAGTGACGGTTTATGTGCCGCTGTTGACATGTGAGGGAAATAGCGAACTTTGAACTTCCACTACTCGTTTGTTTGAATTTTTTGAAGGAAATAGCAAATTTTAAATTTTGCTATTACGACTAAGGTGAAGGTTTATGTGCCGCCGTTGACACGTGTGGTGAAAATAGTGAAATTTGAATTTCCACTATTATTTTGAAAATGACGGTTTTAATTGCCGTCGTTTGAAATTTGACGAAATAGTGAATTTGAATTTTCGCTATTATTTTGAAAATTGACGGTTTTAATTATCGTCGTTGAAATTTGACGAAATAGTGAATTTGAATTTTCACTATTATTTTGATAATTGACAGTTTTAATTGCCGTCGTTTGAAATTTGACGAAATAGTGAATTTGAATTTTCACTATTATTTTGAAGGGAAAATGGCGGTTTTGATCGCCGTTTGTTTGAAATTTTTGAAGGAAAATAGTGAATTTTGATTTCACTATTTGTTTTTGTATTTGCAGAATGACGGTCCTTAATGTCGTCATTGAAAACTAGAAGTTTGTTACGGGAAATTGGGCCAAAGCCCAAAATTTATTGAAAAAGAGCGAGGAACACCTGATTGAGGCGCGAGCTACCTGGCGAACCAAGGGAGCTTCCCTATTTTTCGGTAAAAGACGCGAGATTGGTCCGCATGCCATCCTCATTCATTGTCTTCAACCTTTCCCAAAAATCCGCCATTGAAGGACCTTTGTTTGATTCCATTCGTGCTATCAACAATAATGTCATCTTAATGTACGTATTTCCTCTTGAATCCATGTGAATTTGTTGGTTTTTTAGCTGAATTGAATTAGGGCAAAAATTTACCCTAGAAAATCGATTTGGGCGTTTTTGATTGAGCCTATTTCGAGTGAAATTAATGATTGCATTAGGTTAGAAACCTGTTTAGAAGTATAGGGGTGCTTTTAGTTTGCATTTTTTTTTTTTTTTTTTTTTTTTTTTTGACGAGGGGTTTAATCCCCCGGGCCCAGAGCAATCCAAATCACCACCACCTGGACCATGTAAACCACCCCAATTGGGGCCGCCGAGATAACCGCATGCATTGCTCATCCGTGGGTTCGAACACGGGACCTCGCAATTCTTGTCTTTGCAAGCTTTGAGGTTACCCAAGTCTACCACTAGACTGCAAGCACTTGGTTTTTTTAGTTTGCATTTTGGTCCCCGTTCCCGCTCCTTATGTTCGAAAAACGTGAGTGAGGTGGAGAAACCGTCTCATCTCACAATACCAAGTTTATTTGCTTGGGTAATGGGCCCCACTAGGTTGCATTATAGTCGGGAAAGACCGTATTTTCCATTGTGGACCTTTGTTATGTATTGTGGGCAAAATTGGAATTTTTGCCTTTTGTGACGGTCTTATATCTGACAAAGTAAACGCCTGTTTGAGCTTGAATTGAGTCAGTTTGCCTTGAAATGGACCTTATTGGTAGTTTAGGTTACCTTGAGGCATGATAAAATCACGTTTGCCTCTTGCGGTCATTTTTGAATTTTTGATCGGTTTGTGCTCAAATTGGCGTATAAATTGCCTTTTTGAGCCGTAGAAAAATTCCTCATTGCATTGGGAATGTACTTTGGTTTGTTGGCGGACCTTGTGTGGGTCTTGAGGTGCCGTTTTTTTGTTGTGGCTGTTTCGACTCGTCTTTTGCTTGAAAAGAAGGGCGAGTCGTTGTTTTTTGTGTGTTTTTTGTGAACTGTATTTTTATTGGTTGGGTTTGGGCGGGGTTGCCCTTGCGTTGCTTTGCAGGTTGTTTGTTTGTTTTGGGTTTGTCCAATTTACGCCGTCATAGTGCCGAAATTTTGGTTGACGTTTTTTGTTTGACCTTGATTGCAGGGTACCATTTGGGACCTATTGGGTCCGTTGTGGAGGCTTTGGAAGAGGAGGATGATCCAGGAGGAGGAGAGGCGACTGTTTTTTGTTACAGGCTTGGTTGCGTTTCTTCCTGGCGGCCTTTGCCCGGCCAATGATCGGGTATCGATCGTTGTTCGTTGTCTGCAGAGGTTCGGATGTCCGATGAGTGGGGTTCAATACGGGCGTGTTATCCCATGTTGCCTCTTTTGATCGTTGTCGAGTTCTGGTGATTGGGGGTCAACATCGGGGTAATGTCCGTTGTCATGGTCCTCTTTCACTCTTGAATTCTGCTGATTGGAGGTCAATGTCGGAGTAATGTGCTGAGTTACGATCCTCGTTTGTCGTGTCGTCTGAAGTCTGCCAGGCATCATCTTTCTTTTTGTTATGGAGAAGGAACGTGGTGATATCGTCATGGTAACCACCTCTGCTTCCGCTGTTTCTCCTTTGTTCCCCGTGTTGCTCCTTTTCTTTTCCGATTGGAAGGATAAGGAGTGCTTAGTTCGGTAGGTGGCGGATAGCCCCCAATTCCTTGTCTTAGGCCAGTGTCTGTATGATAGATAGTTGTTTTAGGCCAGTGTCTGTATGATAGATGTCTGTATTGGATCCTGTTTGTACGGTCAGTTGTCCGTATCAAACGTGTGTCGATGTACTTTGCGTGAGGCGGTTTGTATATATGTGTTTTTGGATTGTGGTTCACTTTGTGATTTTTGGCTTTTTGTGTTGTGTTTCGGAGGAGCGCTGTCGACTGTGACTTCTCCTTTTGCTTTGCGCTAGTTCCTGCATCGTTAGTGTAGAAAACAGGCAATAGTTAGCACATACGCATAAACGTAAACACGTAAAATCATTTGATTGAAAAACAAAATTAACCAAGGTGACTTGAAGTTAAAATTAAATTTTGAAAAATTCCGCGACAAGTCGTCACGTTTGGAATTCAAAGGAATTGATTTGAAAAACTGAACAATTAATTCGTGTCGTGAATTAAATTGCGTTGAAATTGTTGAAATTGATTTGTGACTCGAAAAATTTCAAACTCAATTTGTCAGGGAAGAATTTTAGAAAAGATTTTTACGAGTGTATTTGATTTGATTTTTTTTGAGGTCAAGACTCGAATTTGTGAGTGCTTGAATATTTGAGGAAAACTGATGTCGTGTTATCAATTTTCGATTTGTATTTTGATAGAAAATTGTGAAAAAGCGAAAAATTTTTGGAATTTTGATTAACATGGAAACGATCCGTCGCGGATCTGCGGGAAATATCGGTATCTTTCATCAAGAAAAATTCGGATTATAACGAATTATGATATATGAAATTACTAGTCTTAAACGAATTGCATAAACAAAAAAATAGAGATTTAGAATTGACCTTTGGTCCTAGCAATTTGGCCTAAGAACAATATCGAAATCGATATTCTCCTAATTGTTGCACCCAAAATGCTTTGAGAAATGCCTCTCATTTTGCTAGAATGAGATCCCTAATTTCTAAATGATTTTAGGGTTTCTTTTGTGATGTTAGTTGTTAGAAAAATGAATGAATAAAATTATCTTCCCTCTCTCCTCATATAACCGAAATAAGGAGGAATAATAGGAAGATATTTTTTTCTTCTCCTTTTTTTTCTAAACCGTGTGATACCAAAATAAGGAGAGAAATCTCCTTATTTTTGGTAGTTATCTTATTGTATAAAAATGTGTATATCTTATCAATTGTCATTTATTTCGTCACGTATTTAATAAGTCCACACACAACAGCTTGTAATCGATTTATTAATACCGGTCTGAAATAATTTATTATGAGAATTTCACATAATATATACATTAACTATAAATATCGCATATTTATAATTTGCTAATTAAATATATAACTGATTACGTTTAATCACGAATTAACATCTTAATTCGTTTAAGCTAACATTATATACATTAATTAAATATAACAGTTTATATTCAATTTACGAATTAACAGTTAATTCGTCTCAACTAATATTATTTAATTGTATTAAATAATCGTCTCATCATCACATTGACTAACTGTTTAGTCAAATACCTGGACTAACCTTTTAGTCATATAAGGCATCAATGTGGTTATATTTTCATATAATCACATCTCTCAAACACATCCTTTAGGTGTGACTTTTAAGGACTAGTTGATCACCGCCATCAGTATGATAATAACGTCAAACTTCTAGAAAGCCAACCGTTATTAAGGTAACGTTAATCAACTGATAAAATACTAAGTATACCCTTGTGAACCTATAAGAGATTTATATATGTTATCACACTAACTGTGGAGGACACTAGCTCCAATAGGATCGGGGCGACTAGTCCTTCCCCCTTAAAAAAAGAAAGAAAAAAAATCCGTATGTTTAAAGCTGCGTCATGGAAACCATGACGGATTTCGTAAAACGCCAAAACAAGGAAATGTGAGTGTGAGGAAATACAAAATGTCCTGGATCATCCCGAAGAGGCGCTAGCGTTCTGGCGGGAGGTTTGAGGTGTCAGGAGAAAACACAAGTTGAAAGAGACAAGTCAAAGCGGGAATCTTAGGAGAGGGCCTAAAGAGGCGTGAACAGCCTAGCGATGGGAGCCAGCTCTCCCCTTTTTCTGAAAAACACGCCGATCATTTTTGTATAAATAGTGATGTTTGCGCTTCATTGTTTCATCATCCGAAACACAAAACATCTCTACAAAACCTCTTCTTCTTCTTCCACAAAAATATTTCATGGATGCCTTTGAGAATGCGTTTCGACAATGGTGTCGGGATTTGTCGCCTCCCGAAAAGTATCAACTCATTTGCATGAGAGTTGGTCAATTGTTGGTGCTCCGTCAAATCAAGGTGCAACCCTCATTCCTCGAAGCATGTTCTCGGTTTTGGGATTCAAAATACCATGTTTTTGTTTTCCCGAAAGGTGAAATTTGTCCTCTTGCCGAAGAAGTTGGAGCCATTGGTGGGTGGCCGGGTTGTGTTCCGGTGCTTCCTTCGACTCGGTTGTGCTACAAGGAGAAATTTCGTTCTTTGTTGGGTTTGTCGACAAGTCAAGTCAACTTCCTTCTTGCTCCACATGGTGTGGACATGTTAGTTCTCATCAACATCTTTTCCAACCGGTTAGATGCCAATGTTTCGGGGGTGGCTAGGAGAAGGGCTATTGCCTTTTTCCTTATCCATGTGTACCTCTTTATTGATGCTTTGAAGAATGAGGTGCTGAAATGCTATGGTAGCATGACCCTTGTTCATGTGGTTGAGCAAATGGAGCATGGTAGAGATCCATCATGGTTGGTGCTTGGAGAGATCATCCAAGCTTTGGACAAGGAAGGCTCTTGTGGAGAAGCTCCTTCATTCGGATCCCCAAGGATCATCCAAGTGTGGCTATTGGAGAGGCTAAGGTATGTAGAGCCTCCGGTTGATTCCTCTTCTTATTCCTTCCGTCACCTCACCATGAGGAAGAAATTGTACTCGGATAGTTTTGCGTCTACCGAGGCTTATTGGGCCGCAAGATTGGCGGAGGAGGGTGGTCCTCATATCCGTTGGGTGGTGCCATGGTGGCACTTGAGGTCCTTCACGGGGTTGCCCGCTTCGGGTGCTAGTCCTCGTTCTTTGATGGTGGTGGGTTTGAAGGTTGCTTCCTTCATTTATCCCGAAAGGCTCATGAGGCAAATGGGCGTCAACAAAAGGTGCCCGCTCAAGATACCCTTGTCCAAGAGATTGTTTTACGGAACTCCGAGCTTGTGGAGGTCTTCGAAAGGTGGTGGGCCACTCGGCCACTTTGGGAGGTACCGGACCCCGTTGCCACGACATGGGTGACTCCCACTTATGTCAAGTGGTCACGTGTTCCGTCCTTGGAAGGGAGGTCCAAATTTCGTAAGGACGTGGTCGTTGACTTGAAGCATTGAGAGGTTGGAAAGGCCAACCGTGCCTTCTTTGAAGAGTATATTGATGGAGCTTGTCCCGATGTGATGAGACCACCAAAGAGGAGAAGCTCGGGTCCCAAGAATATGGTGGGCCGTGCATTGGCCCGTTTTTGGTCGAACATGGGGGCTTGTGCTAGAGCGGAGGCCATCGCCGTCTTAGATCCGTTGAGGATCCGTTCTGAGGAGGAAATCCATGCTAGGCAGGCCAACAAGAAGAACAAGGGGAAGATGTACCCCGAAAGAAAAGGCAAGGGTAGAATGGAAGAGTGAAGACCTCCATTACCCACTTTATTATTATGTTGTATTATTGTTGTGAGTTTTTATTATGTTGTACTAGCTAGTTATTGTGTGTTTTGTGCTAGTTTTATTATGTGAGGTGCTTTAGTCGACACCTTAGCTCTGACAAGTTGCAGACTCGTCGAGCTTTATTTGTTGTTGAAATTGTGATCCCTCCCATTATTAATTAAATAAGAGGATTGCTTGTGTCAAAAATTGTGAACGCTTGTTTCTTCCATCCATTTTGTAAAGGCAATTCGGTTTGAATTACCCTAAACATTTGCACTTGGGAAAGTGGGAGTTTTGTGGGAAGAAAGAAAGGCTAATTTTTGTATTTTTGTGGGAAAGGGAATGGTTTTCCCTTTTCTCCTTTTTTGATGGGGATGTTTTTGTACGTGGGGGTTTTTGTTGTATGGGGATGGTTGTATCCTTCTTGTGTAAGAAAGGACTACCTACGTATCCACCTGAAGAGGTGAAATCAAACCATGATCGTAGTTCGAAATGTTTTGTAAATTTTGATTGGGTTTTGTGGTTGTATCCCTCATGTATAAGAGGGACTGCCTACGTATCCACCTAAAGAGGTGAAATCAAACCATGCTCGTAGTTCAGGGGTTTTGTAAATTTTGATTGGGTTTTGTGTTTGTATCCCTCATGTATAAGAGGGACTGCCTACGTATCCACCTGAAGAGGTGAAATCAAACTATGCTCGTAGTTCAGGGGTTTTTGTTTGTTTTAGTGCAAATGGACATTGCCTTTGACAGATCAAAGGACATTCGAAACGTGAAAGGTGCCGCAACTTAGACTCGATAAAAAAAGCAATTTCAAATCAGAACGCGTCTGAGGAACTTGACTTGAAAAGGGTTAAGGTGGACGCTATTTGTAAAACTAGGCTTGGATCGTTGGTTGCTATGGTTCAAGGGTAGTATTTATTGAGTTGGTCTAGGTTGGTCGGGTTTGTAAAATCCTACCCATCTAGGTCACTCCGTCTCACTGCGTCCCCCGAAAGTATTTTCTTGACCAGGTATGGCCCGGCCCAGTTGGGTTTGAATTTTCCCCTCGAATCGACGGGCAGCGGTGCTCGGACCGACTTGAGGACCAAGTCGCCCTCCTTAATGTTCCTGGGTTTGACCCTCTTGTTGAATGCCCATTGTATACGTCATTGGTATAGCTGGACGTTGTGCAAGGCGTTGAGCCGCCGTTCGTCTAGAAGAGTGAGTTGTTTGTACCTTCGAAGGGTCCATTCCGCCTCAGGGACTTGACTCTCCAGTAGGATGTGTAGAGAAGGGACCTCTAACTCTACCGGTTGAACCGCCTCCATACCGTATGCTAGGTAGAAGGGTGTGGCGCCTGTCGGTGTTCGAATGGAGGTTCGGTATCCCCAAAGTGCGAATGGGAGTTTGCTCGGCCAATCGCGATAGTTGTCTTGCATTTTCTTGATAATGGAGACAAGAGTTTTGTTAGCTGCCTCAACCGCTCCGTTGGTTTGGGGACGGTAGGGGGATGATCGATGCCGTTTGATCTTGTATCTGTCCAGCAAGGTCTGTGTTTCCGCCCGGAAGTGAGAGCCTTGATCGCTGATGATTTCATGGGGTACCCCATATCTGCAGATGATGTTGTTTTGGATGAACTTGGCCACTTGTTTGGCGATCAAGATTTCATATGACTGTGCTTCCACCCATTTGGTGAAGTAGTCGATGGCGACGAGGATGACACAATGTCCCTTGGTGCCCACCGTGTAGATACCCGTATCCGTCGATATTGGAATTTATAGAGAACCCGACAAACACCCGATGATGATAGGACACATGTATTTATCAGTTGTCATTGTCATTATTTGGGTTCGTTTTACGATGTAGAATGAGCGTTGTCGACGGAGTATTTTAATTTAAATGATATTTAAATTAAAGTTTTTTTAGGTGATTTCATTTTATTTTATTTTATTTTGAATTTATTTTCTTAAGTTTATTTTATTGAAAATAAAATAAATATTTGATTTGAAAAATCATTTTATGAGTATATTTGATTTGAAAAATCATTTATTTTAATGTGTTAATTGATTTGAAAAATCGATTTTAAAAAGCGAAGAAAACTCGTTTTAAACATATGTTTTGAAGCTCGATTATAGCTCGGTTTTTGGGCCCGTTTTATTTACGAGTTGGCACGAATCTCGAGTACACTAACCAACCTAAGCCTCTACCCATCCAACCCCAGTTCGAACCCCATAACCACGGCCCAAATCATGCCCCAAACACCCCCCAAACAGCCCGCATAAAACATGAGCAACCCCCTGTTTTGCGTGCCAAATCCCGAGCCCAAAACCCGCTCCAAATACCACCAAAACCCGTGCCCATTAACCCTAACCCATACCCTAGTATCCTACCCATATTACCCTAGCTTAATCACCAAGAAAACCCCCCAAAAGCTGCTGGACAGCAGCTATGTTCAGCCGAGCCCGTCTGCCTCTCCTCCCTTTTACCCTACTTTAACTCCTTATAAATACCACCCCTTCACCATACATTCATTCCTCTAAGTTCTCCCCACGTCCTACCATCACTCACAAGCTTTAAACCTCAGAAACAAACCCTAATTGCCTCTCAAAAACCCTCCACAAAACCGACATACAAACTGAAACTGTTTGTGTGTCCTCCTCGAAAAACAATTCGTTCCTCCCTCAAACCTCCATCAAAACTCGATTTTCTTGTTCCTAATTAACCACATAACATCCATCTACACATTAGACAAAGATTTACGAGCCAAATTGCCATTGAGAGTACACGAAATCCCTCGAAAAACAGAGTCCGTGTAGAATACACACTCGCGCGTTTCTTCTCAATCGATCAACCTGTCTTATAACTCGTTTTCTAATCCGTTTCGCAATCATTCGATCTAACTAATGAACCTAACCTAGGAACTAGGATGGCCTTGTCTTGGCCGTGAGGGTGGCCGTGGTTTGGGCCGTGAGTTGGCCGTGTCTCTCGTCTTTCTCATTTCGTTTTTCTTCTCTTGTTTATCATTTGTTCTTTGTTGTTTTGTAGCTTGTAATTTATAGTTTGTTTATCGAGTTGTAATTTTCGAGTTAGTTTACTTTTATCGAGTCAAAACCTCTTCAAAAACTTTAGTCTTGTTTAGTTAGACGGTTGTGCCCCAATGCAAGTGAGAGCGTAGTAAATCGCATGTTGTTTAAAGCAACATGGCCCGATTTATGCTAATGCATGCTTTGGTGCGTAGCCCAATGTCTAATTCGATGAGATTAAGTGAAAGCACGCATTACGAGGAGTGACCCAAGGCCGTGTGTCATGTAGGCCGTGAGTCACCCCTTTGTGCACGGTTTCCTAGGCCGAATGGCCATGTTATGTGTCGTGTGCAATTTTGTATTTAGCGATTGTATTTAGATCGAGTTGTACCTTTAATTTATTGTTGTGTCGGCATAAAATGCCCGGGTTGTAATAGGTAGATCCCAACGGCTCCCCCATTCCCCCTTTAAGCCTTGTTTGCTTTGTATGTTGTTAGATTAATCAACCCACATGCTAAATTACAACTTTGACAAAGTTAGTTTAGTTGCATCTAAATCGACATAGAAACTTCACATGTTAGGGTTTTGAAAACAATGTTTGCATTTCATATATCGTAGTAGCTATGACCTTGTTTGAAATCCGATACTTGACTTAGTAGAGGCCGTTATCGACGGGCGGGGTTGGGTGTCCTTATGGGCTTCCCAACACGTACCCTCACCCCTTACTCAAGATCTATGGTTTGTGGATCCGTCTAAATACCATTGGATTACGAGAGTCATTCAAATCGAGTGATATAGTTTACAAGTCTTTATCTTTAATCACTCGTAGTCGATTGGCTTTATGCTTTTCGATGAAAGGTGTAAAGTTGACTTGAACGGTTCCAAGTTCCCAAAAAACTTGGTGGCGACTCTAATTTGTCTTAATTCGATTCGAAAGAACCTCGAGTCGATTATGCCTAGTGTGGATCCCGCGGACGTAGTTCCCGAGGGCCTTGTCCACGATTTGGCGACTCATTGGGAAAAGAGGACTAGTTACACTTTGTTTCTAGGGTCTTTTCCTCCGAGGTGAAACTTGAAAAGAAAGTGTTGGAAAGTAAAACATTACTCATAATGCTACGATTCATGCATAAACCCTTAAGGATTTTCCCGGGCCGTCCCAGCGTTTCTTTGTGATGCGTGGGGGGCGACGTCCCACTATGCTAGGAAGCTGCACATTGCTCGCTTCCACTTCACCTCGCGTGGTTCTTGATGGTGGGGACGATCTTCTAGGTACTCTACCTTAAGACACCTTGCTCTATAAGACCGCAAAAGGATGGAGGGCATAGACCTTCTTGTAGAAGACTTGCCGAGACTTAGAGATGTCTAGGAGCATACATCCTTATAACATGAGAATGACAATGTGCAAGTTGTTTTCCCGAGTCTTTCCAAAATTTTCCATGTCCATTTCAAAACCGAACTTTTGAACAACTTACTTTCAAAATTAGCATGGTTTTAAAAACGCGGAATGCTGCCCAAATAGGACTAGAAATTTCGGCCAAAATAAGCTTTTATAGCCGGCATGCTGCCCATTTCAAATCTCATTTTTCAAATCGATCATTCGTTTTTCAAAATCAATCCAAAATGCCTCTCGAACCTCAACCAAGCATGAAATGCGTCAAGTCGTGTCCGGGTCATGGCCGTGTTTGGCTAGGCATGTTTTGTTCTAAGAGTCTAGAACACGACCCTGTTGGGTCACCCAAGCTCACCTCTTGGGCTTTGAGTCATGTTGGTCGACCATTTGGTCTAGGATAGTCCACAGACACGTCCAAGCTAGGCCCTTTAGGACGTTTCACCCGAACCTAAGGACTATGTTGGTCCAATCACGGGTTTAGTCACACCGAGTCCGGTTTAGAATCGTGTTATGACAGTTTGAGTCATGTCGTTTTGTCGAGTCTAAAATGAATCAAGGTCTAAATCCAACCGTGAGTCGAACCTTTTGGTTAATCAGTCTTAAGTCGAGTCTTTGCTTGAGTCAAGTTGGTGTCGTGTCCTTAAGTGTGCAGGGGCTCTTACATTTGAATATTGACTCGGTTCGGGGTTTTCTTGTAGAAAGGCCGCCAAAAACCCGACTTCAAGCAATGGAAGATGCTGTTAACAAACTCACTGAGGCCGTGAACCTCATGATGACCAGAATGGATGCAATCGAATCTAAGCTGGGTGAAGATTCCTCTTCATCTACCCCACCTCTGACTGATCTGGAGAAACGGTTCAAATTCATCGAAGACCGTTTGAAACTCTCCCAGGGGAAGAACATTCACTATGAGAATGCTAGGGCCTATGCCCCAGTTCAGGATAAGTTGCCCACGAACATGGTACTCACTGACATCCCAAAGTTCAAGGGCACCGAAGATCCAGTCCACCATGTTAAGGCCTATAAAGGGTACTTAGCATTGAAGGGAGTACCTGCTGACATGCTCTCTGAAATTTTCGCTCAATCTCTGGATGAACACCCGAAGGCGTGGTTCTATAATCTTGACCTTAAGAACTTCCCCACTTTCAAAGATATTACGGTGGAGTTCTGTAAGCACTATGCTGACAATGTCGAGATTCAAACCAACATAAGAACGTTGGAGGTGATGACACAGAAGGAAAAAGAGGGTTTTACTGAATTCCTCGCAAGATGGCGCGCTGAAAGCGTGAAACTAGCTAAGAAGCCTGATGAAGTTGAAATGGTAGATAAGTTCGTAAAGAATCTACGACTGTTTACCGTAATGCTCGAAATACTGAATTTTGGTTCTTTCAAAGAATTGATAAGAATCGGGATAAAGGTAGAAGATGATGTCATAAGGGCGGAGGCTGAAAAGCCGAAAGGGTACCAAGAGGCCTCATCGTTTAAGGGCAAGGCCCCAGCAACGACCCATATAGATGAAGCCATTAATCTCTTAGAAGGGCAATCGAAGAAGTCGCAGCGCCAAACACCTAGGGCATTCACCGATATCGGATGCACTTATACATACGCTCTCCAAAGGCTCATAGCCCAAGGAAAGTCGGAGCCTATTGGTCCAACTCCGGACCCTCCCGCTGAACAACAAGGCAAATGGTACAAACCAAATGCCTACTGTGCTTTCCATCAAGGGAAGGGACACGATACTGAAAGGTGCTTTAGACTAAAGCACGAAATTCAAGACATGATTGAGAACGGAACACTCCCGATCCCAGCTGTTAAACCCAATAACATCACAATCCGTTTGGTGATCACACTAACTTTGTTTATGTCGAAGACAATGTCGATTATTCCCATCTTATCCGCCCATGTCACTTAAAAGGGGTGTTTATCGGGAAATTATTTGTGGATTGCTTTGAATTCTTGCCAAACCCGAAGAATGAAATTCAAGTCGGGAGTCTTGCTCTAGAATGTACTCCTTTCGTTAACGAAGTTAATAAAAGACAATTCGATTCACCAACCTTTATTACTGGCGTAGATCCTCAGAGGACTACCTCTGGATGGAGGCAGACCATCACAGGGATCAAGGACAAGAGCCGAGCATCTAAGCTGACAGCTGAACAAGGGAAAGCTCATGACCAGATTTGAAATTATGAGTCGGGATCTGTTTTCTTATCTTAGTCGAGTCGAGTCTAGGACTTTCTTTTCCTGAAGTTGAGTCGTTTGTTCCGCGATGACCTAGGGTGTGTCCTAGGAATCGTTCCTTCGAGTCTGTTAAGCATTTGTCATTCCAATAAAAGTTACAGTTTCGTTTCCAAATATATCTTGTTTCCAATCCTCAATCATTCCGAAACACGATAAAATGCACAACACACTCAAAGGCATCCCTGGGGTAGAAATATGTCCCATTTCAAAATTTAAGGTACATTAGGATCCCGTGTTTGATTCCTTTACCTATTCCATGTCTGGCGGTATAAAACCTCCATCAGAACTAGTGCTTATGACAAGCTTTTAGATGATTCTATGACGAACCCGGACTAGCTCCTTGTTTCCCATATCGATGACGGAAGGTAAGCCCATTCCCCAACAAAATCTTCCCATCTCGAAGAGAGAGGAAATCAACCCGTTCTAACAAGGAATTGTTAGCTCTTACCCAAATTAGTTGGCGAAGCCCTGTTTTCAAGGTGTATCCATTTACGACTAAGAGAATGAATAGAAGATCATTTTCAAAGAGAAAAAAAAAAGATGAAAAAGAATGAAAAAATGAGAAAAAGAGAAAAATTGGAAAAATGAAAAAATGAAAAAATGAAAAAAAAGTGATGAAAGAAAAAGGGAAAAAGAAAAAAAGATGTTGAAGTCATTGCAGAACGCTTTTGATTGAATGTCGAAGTTACGGAAACCAGAAGTCAAGTCAAGTACCCATAGTTGAAGTTCAATGGGCGAAGCCCAAAAGCGTAAGTAGTGACCTATTTACCCTCTAAGTCCTTCTTGAGACGGTTACAAGGGGATAGTCAGGAATTTTGAGAATCATTCCGCTTGTGCTGTTACACCCAGCCTTTAGGGTCCAGATATGGAGATTTGAACCCGCATCATTTTTCAACCCATTTGCACTCGTGGTTCATCAAACCCGAGACACCCATTCCAACCACATCAACAGCCATAGCCCTTGGCCTTAGCACCACAAAACAAACTTTCAGAATGATGGTTAACCATTCCAACTTTTTATTACCAAGCTCCACATCCCAAAAGATCCAAGCCTTTTACACCTAACCCTAGACACGGGATTTAACGGTACCTTACAGGCTAGAATGGGATACAATATGATACCTTAGGTGAAACCTTCGAGTGTGTACACACAATCAATATGCCATGTTTATGCACCATGATCGAACTACGTCGGATTTGATTTCGCTCCACGCGAATACGTAGGCAGTCCTTCAGAATAAGGGATTCAATCCACCCATCATCCAAGTTGTCATCTTGTCGGTTTATTACGGGTCTTAACCAAGTCCAAATGAAGCCACCTTTGTTTGAGTCGGTCTTAGCACTCGATGTAGGCTAGGATAAGGATATAGGTTCAGGTGAATAGTGTCAAGTCTCGGAATGAGCTTTATCTAACAGTTTAGGCGAAGATGCTGAGTCACATAGATGTGGGTTTGTGTTGGGGACATAAAATAGTAAAAACCCGATGAAAAGAAAGAAGGTGTGGAAGAAAAATAGTAAAAGCCCGCTGAAAAGAAAGAAGGCGGTGGCAAGAAATGATGAAAACTCGCTGAAAAGAAAAGAGGCGAGGAGAAGAGTGACAGAATGTTCCCAACAAAAGTCATGTGTGATGTCTAAGTGTTCTCATAAAATCAGTCTGTGTTTAGTGTCTGGGCGAAGCCAACGTTGTTGCTCCGTGAGTTTAATCCACCTTGTCAATGCCAAGTGATCTTTATTCCCATGTGCCCTCGGGAGCACGCCAATGCCATACGATATCTCTGTCTCAAGTCCGGCGACCTTGTGATTCCCATTTGTCGTCTTTTGGCGCCAGAACGGCCAATTTACATTTCTACCCTCAACAAGTCAATAATTGAATTAAAACCCATGCACACTTACGGTTTTATTTTTCCTTTTTTGTTTTACGGTAGCGGGCTACGCCCACGTTTGTTTACGGGTCATACAGAGTGTCTGAGCCGTATTTCCTGCTCACCCGTCAAGGTTCGATTTGAAAATACCAAAGATTTCAGAATTCCGAAATTTCAAAAACTTTTTGCGAATTATGGGATAGATGATCCAAGTAGTGGTACATTTCAAGTCAAGGTTCAAATCTCAAAGTTCAAAATCAAATTTTGGGTCGACGACCCAACACCCAAATGATTCGTTTCAAATTCAAATTTCGGGTCGATGGCCCAATTATTCAAAATCTTCAACAGGTTCAAATTTCGGGTCGATGACCCAGTCTTTCAAATTCAATTTCAGGTCGACGACCCAACACTCCAATACTTCAGCTTCAAACCTCGGGTCGATGACCCAATTATTCAAAATTTTCAAATTCAATTTTCGGGTCGATGACCCAGTCTTTCAAATAATCCAATTATAAGATTGATGATCCAAATGTGCTTATGCGATGATTATTGCTAGTACGTTTTTGTGTTTCAAATGTAGCAGGATATGCTTCAACTGGGGGCTCTAAAGTCTCCGACTTTAGAGCCATTAGAAATCGGGGCTCTGCCGCGTCGGCCGAGACCCTTATCAAGATGTAGAGGATGATATCCACCAAGAATTCAATTCAATACAAGAGTATGAGATGGAAGAATTCTGTAGCTGAAAGCAAATGATGAAAGCGGCGGCAACCTCCTCGGAAAGTCCCGTCCCATTTGGACACCTGCCAGCAGATGATAAGCTTTGGGCAAGTGTCAACAGATGAATTTCGGACAAGTGCCAGCAGATGATAAACTTTGGGCAAGTGTCAGCAGATACGAATTTCGGACAAATGCCAGCAGATGATAAACTTTGGGCAAGTGTCAGCAGTTGCCGAACTACGACGCGGGTTTGATTCCGTCAGAAACGGATACGTAGGCGCCTAAGGATAAGGCTCAATCCACCATATATGCAATTTATGGGTCGACGACCAATGATGACAATTCGACGCAACAGAAGCAAGAGTTAATCCCCGACGAAGTTTCAGGTATGATCTCTTCTTATGGCTGGCGAGCTTATATACGCAAGTTTAATGGACTATAAACGACCCGAAGAATCCTCGGTCGAGAGGGACTGGGGTATACTTTGACTTTCGCCTTGTCCAAGCCTCAGTCAAAGTGGGGGCTCTGTAGATACCCGTATCCGTCGATATTGGAATTTATAGAGAACCCGACAAACACCCGATGATGATAGGACACATGTATTTATCAGTTGTCATTATCATTATTTTGGTTCGTTTTACGATGTAGAATGAGCGTTGTCGACAGAGTATTTTAATTTAAATGATATTTAAATTAAAGTTTTTTTAGGTGATTTCATTTTATTTTATTTTATTTTGATTTTATTTTCTTAAGTTTATTTTATTGAAAATAAAATAAATATTTGATTTGAAAAATCATTTTATGAGTATATTTGATTTGAAAAATCATTTATTTTAATGTGTTAATTGATTTGAAAAATCGATTTTAAAAAGCGAAGAAAACTCGTTTTAAACATGTGTTTTGAAGCTCGATTATAGCTCGGTTTTTGGGCCCGTTTTATTTACGAGTTGGCACGAATCTCGAGTACACTAACCAACCTAAGCCTCTACCCATCCAACCCCAGTTCGAACCTCATAACCACGGCCCAAATCATGCCCCAAACACCCCCCCAAACAGCCCGCATAAAACATGAGCAGCCCCCTGTTTTGCGTGCCAAATCCCGAGCCCAAAACCCGCTCCAAATACCACCAAAACCCGTGCCCATTAACCCTAACCCATACCCTAGTATCCTACCCATATTACCCTAGCTTAATCACCAAGAAAACCCCCCTAAAAGCTGCTGGACAACAGCTATGTTCAGCCGAGCCCGTCTGCCTCTCCTCCCTTTTACCCTACTTTAACTCCTTATAAATACCACCCCTTCACCATACATTCATTCCTCTAAGTTCTCCCCACGTCCTACCATCACTCACAAGCTTTAAACCTCAGAAACAAACCCTAATTGCCTCTCAAAAACCCTCCACAAAACCGACATACAAACTGAAACTGTTTGTGTGTCCTCCTCGAAAAACAATTCGTTCCTCCCTCAAACCTCCATCAAAACTCGATTTTCTTGTTCCTAATTAACCACATAACATCCATATACACATTAGACAAAGATTTACGAGCCAAATTGCCCTTGAGAGTACACGAAATCCCTCGAAAAACAGAGTGTTATACACTCTGTTTTCGCGGTTTGTTCCTGTCTGTCCAGTTCTGTTTGTGCTCGATTTTCGTGCCCAATAACTCAAAACGAGCAGGGGTTGCTTTAAGATCTCTGTTCTCCTCTCTTTCTAGTTTTCAAAACATCTTTTAAATCGAATTTTCATCGTGAAACGAGGGAGAAATCATCGTTTGAAAGGTGCTGTCCAGATTTGCAAAAAACGCGTGTTTGCTTTGTTTCTTCGTCGACGACGGCCTCTCGAGATAAAATCTACCATCGATTACGACCCAATACGGTGTCAAAGATACATGTAGGTTGTGGGTGCATAAAATCCTCCTCTTTCTCCTTTTTTATTTCGTTTTTTATGTTTGTTTTTCTTATGGTTTATTTTTGTTTGTTTATCACTTTTTATTTATCGTTTAAATTAACTATGAAACTAGTTTAATCCGAGTATGAGTTAAAGTACCACCATGAACACCCGCGTTGACTTGAGATGGGAAAATAAACCGCTACTTCAGTCGGTCGTACACCCCCGTCTCATTTACATATCCTCGTGTTCAAGGTAGGGCATAAATAAAACGAATTTCTAACTTCGTTCTCCGCTTTTGACCCCTTTGTTGTTTCGGCCAATTCGACACACCCTAGGATCCGTCGTATGTTAGTTTAACCTCTGATTGTTAACATATGACGTATTTAGATGACATTCGATCAATTTAATAACCTAATTAGACATGTTAGGTGGCATCGACATAGCTTTAAAAATCGATTAACAATTCTATAACCTAATTGAATACATCTTTCTTATCACTTGATTTCTCGCTAGCATAGGAGTGCGTGATTAGCACCTTCCTATTAACACTCGACGAGTAAGCATTAATCTTATGATATTGTGACCTAATTGGACCCTTTAGGCCGTGTAGAATACACACTCGCGCGTTTCTTCTCAATCGATCAACCTGTCTTATAACTCGTTTTCTAACTCGTTTTCTAATCCGTTTCGCAATCATTCGATCTAACTAATGAACCTAACCTAGGAACTAGGATGGCCTTGTCTTGGCCGTGAGGGTGGCCGTGGTTTGGGCCGTGAGTTGGCCGTGTCTCTCGTCTTTCTCATTTCGTTTTTCTTCTCTTGTTTATCATTTGTTCTTTGTTGTTTTGTAGCTTGTAATTTATAGTTTGTTTATCGAGTTGTAATTTTCGAGTTAGTTTACTTTTATCGAGTTAAAACCTCTTCAAAAACTTTAGTCTTGTTTAGTTAGACGGTTGTGCCCCAATGCAAGTGAGAGCGTAGTAAATCGCATGTTGTTTAAAGCAACATGGCCCGATTTATGCTAATGCATGCTTTGGTGCGTAGCCCAATGTCTAATTCGATGAGATTAAGTGAAAGCACGCATTACGAGGAGTGACCCAAGGCCGTGTGTCATGTAGGCCGTGAGTCACCCCTTTGTGCACGGTTTCCTAGGCCGAATGGCCATGTTATGTGTCGTGTGCAATTTTGTATTTAGCGATTGTATTTAGATCGAGTTGTACCTTTAATTTATTGTTGTGTCGGCATAAAATGCCCGGGTTGTAATAGGTAGATCCCAACGGCTCCCCCATTCCCCCTTTAAGCCTTGTTTGCTTTGTATGTTGTTAGATTAATCAACCCACATGCTAAATTACAACTTTGACAAAGTTAGTTTAGTTGCATCTAAATCGACATAGAAACTTCACATGTTAGGGTTTTGAAAACAATGTTTGCATTTCATATATCGTAGTAGCTATGACCTTGTTTGAAATCCGATACTTGACTTAGTAGAGGCCGTTATCGACGGGCGGGGTTGGGTGTCCTTATGGGCTTCCCAACACGTACCCTCACCCCTTACTCAAGATCTATGGTTTGTGGATCCATCTAAATACCATTGGATTACGAGAGTCATTCAAATCGAGTGATATAGGGTACAAGTCTTTATCTTTAATCACTCGTAGTCGATTGGATTTATGCTTTTCGATGAAAGGTGTAAAGTTGACTTGAACGGTTCCAAGTTCCCAAAAAACTTGGTGGCGACTCTAATTTGTCTTAATTCGATTCGAAAGAACCTCGAGTCGATTATGCCTAGTGTGGATCCCGCGGACGCAGTTCCCGAGGGCCTTGTCCACACACCGGGTTAACTTTCCCGATGATGTCGATGCCCCAGGTCGAGAAAGGCCAGGGTGACGTCATGGTGTATAAAAGGGATGGTGGTATATGTTGTATGTTGGCGAAAATTTGGCAATTGTGGCAATGTTTGACGTAGCTACGACAGTCGGCTTCCATGGTGATCCAGTAGTAACCTAGCCGCATGATTTTTCGGGTAAGCATCATTGCGCTCATGTGAGGGCCACATTCTCCATCGTGGACCTCTCCCATGACTTTTTTGGCTTTGTGATGGTTGTGATGGTCAATGCAAAGGAGGAGAATCCATTGGGGTGTTCTTTTGTATAATTGGTCTTGGTTTATCATGAATTGTGATGCAAGTAAACAGATGGCTCTTTGTCCTCTTTGGTCAAAGTTAGGAGGGAATTCGTTTTTAATTTTGTAGTTGAGGATGGCTTGGTACCAAGGTTCATCATGGCTTTCCTCGTCATTGTTGATGGCACAAATGTGAGCTGGCTCCCTCCTTCTCTCAACACATAGGGGCATCGATGTCATGTCGTCAGGTATGTTGACGAGTGTGGCAAGTTTTGGCAGGGCATCAGCAAATTGATTTTCCTCTCGTGGCAAGTGGAAGTAGTCGACTTGGTCGAATAACTCGGCCTCTTGATTGATTCTTTCTCGATAGGGAGCTAAGCTGTCAATTCGGATTTTCCATGATCCGGACACCTGATTGATGATGAGCGAGAAATCGCCGTGGACCCTCAGTCTTTTGATGCCAAGCGTGATGGCTGCTTGCAGGCCGTTGAGACATGCCTCATATTCAGCGGCATTGTTGGTGACGGCGAAGTCTTGTTTGACCGAGATCGGAACATGTTCTCCCTCTGGTGATATTAGAAGGATTCCTACCCCAAAGCCTCTTAGATTAGACTCACCATCGAAGTATAGGTCCCATGCATCGGAATCGGCACAAACGATGTCTTCGTCAGGAAGTGACCATGTGTCGGTCGTTGGATCCTCGTTGACGGGATTCTCTGCCAGGAAATCGGCAAATGCTCTTCCCTTGATAACCTTGATGGGTACAAACTTAAGATCGAACTCGGACAGCATGAGTGTCCACCTAGATAGCCTTCCGTTTAGCACGGGTTTTTCGAAGATGTATTTGACCGGGTCCATCTTGGAGTAGATATGGACCATATTACTGAGCATATAATGTTGCAGCTTCTTTGTTGACCATACTAGGGCAAGGCATGTCTTTTCCAGTTGGGTGTACCTAGTCTCGTACTCAATGAACTTTTTGCTGATGTAGTAGATGGCTCGTTCTTCGCCGTCGACTGTTTGTGCTAGCATTACTCCCATGGCTGTGTCTGTGACAGTCAGGTATAGGGATAAAGAAATCCCTGGTTGAGGTGGGATGAGGACAGGAGGTTTGGATTATAATACTACGGATTTTATAAAGTTGTATACTCGACCGAGTAGAGCCTACTCGGCCGAGTAGTGTTAATTGTTGAGTTTGTTTTGGTTCTGCCGAGGAATACTCGGCCGAGTATGGAGAATACTCGACCTAGTAGAGGATACTCGGCCGAGTATAGCTTTACTCGACCGAGTATCCGGTCTGGCGAGTGTTATTTTAGCGGTTTGATGCGGGAGTGTTTAGGGTTATTTTATATTCAACGTCATTTTCAACCCTAATCATTTTACGATTACTTTAATAACTCCCTAATCATCCCCTAATCTCGTTGTGTCTGAAAATCGTCGTGGTCCTTGCGTGTAGTCTTTTATTCTACTGTTGGTAAGTTTCATTCCCTTGTCATTTGTATTCTTTTGGGGTTACTGTATATATGGAATTGGGCAAAATGGGGGATTGTGCAATGTGTAATTGTGTTATGTGGTTATTGTA
Source organism: Silene latifolia (assembly GCF_048544455.1). Lineage (NCBI taxonomy): Eukaryota > Viridiplantae > Streptophyta > Magnoliopsida > Caryophyllales > Caryophyllaceae > Silene > Silene latifolia. Next base: position 408,897,330 of record NC_133538.1, read on the forward strand.
TAGGAGAAGACTTCATAGAGGAGCCTTTTTGATTGTTCAGTTTCCGTTCTACTGTTGATTGCTAAGGTAGGGTTTTCCCTACTTAGTTTACTATTCATTGTTTAAGACATGATTGTTTTGTAACTATTGTTATCTGCTGATCATCGGAGTGTGGGCATTGTTGTGACGATATCGGTGTGGAGATGTTGTGACAGTTGTGATGCTGTGTGTTTATGATTGTGGTGGATTCACTTGCGGGAATGGCTTCACACCCTAGTTCGCCCTCCGTGGAACTCACCACGGGAGGGGATGTGCACATTAAGGGACAGGGATTGTTAGTCACTTGTTGATGAGCTGGACTAGGTGGGATCGGCTGCGGTCACCCACTGGTGGCGAGGATTACCTGTTGCGATGGGTAATCTGGCAGGGCTACACACTTTGGTGCGTAGTCGGTTACTGTGTGAGATCGGGAGACTGGGGTTGGAGGATAATCAGCTGGTTACCGTGTTTGTTTGTCTTATAGTGATTGAGTAATACTGACTCCGTTGTTGTTTGTGGAATCTGCTGTGATCCATTCGGGGATGGTGATCAGACTTGACAGGTATTGCTATTGGTGAGCTTGGGGCAGTCATGGGAGAGTTGTCATCACCGGTCGTACCATCACCGTCCGAGTCTTAGTTTTATTTCTTAGTTGTCAGACATTTGTTTTGTTTTATTGAAACTGTTTGGGATTTGGTTGATGTAAACTTTATACTTTATGGTACTTTAATAAATGTGCTCATTTCAAACGCTTTTGATATGTACTAACCTCGGGCAACCGAGATGGTAACACACTTTCATGGTAGGGTGGTCTTGGTAAGGCACCTTGGTATGAGGGGCTGTTACAAAGTGGTATCAGAGCAAAAGATTACGGCACGTAAACAAATGAATCTAATGAACTTAGGGAGTCTAAATAAAATGAACCTGGGGAGAGTTGTTTGAAGATACGGGAAAGACTCGGGAGACGTCCCGGAGTCGCAATTTGGCCCTCATTAACTCGAGCCGGTCACATGGGAAGTGTGTTGAGAGTTGTGTTTTATATGTGCATGTATGTGAAGATTCATGGTGATAATAAGTGATGGTTGGAAATTTGTATATGGAATTTATAAGTTTGGTGAATGGAAATGTAGTAGAAGGGACGGGTATGTGAAATTTGGTGAAGTGAATTTAGCATGTGAATGATTGGTATGATTGTATGTTTATAACGTGGCATTTAAGTTCCTGTTGTTATATGTTTGTTGAGGGAATAGAAAGCATGATAGGGGACTTGTACTATTTTAACCCGTCTTTGGTATGGCTCGGCCGAGCAGGGCAGGTACTCGACCGAGTAGGGAGTACTCGGCCGAGTAACCAAGCACTCGACCGAGTGTTGTTTGGCAGTGAGTAGCAATGGCTACTGTATGTGTTTACTCGACCGAGTAAGTAGGTGTACTCGACCGAGTAGTGAATACTCGGCCGAGTATTGTTTGTACTCGACCGAGTATGCAATATGGGTATTTGACATTGGCTACTGGAGTCGATTACTCGACCGAGTATCTAGGATACTCGACCAAGTATAGTCTTATACTCGGCCGAGTATTCCTTTGGCGGAAGATTGATACATTATGAGCCGTAGGCTTTTGTGCTTACGTTTCTTTATTTCTTATCAGCTCAAAATGCCGCCCAAAAGAACCCCCGCACAGATCCAAGCTTCTGAGATGACTCTTGATGAGGTTGCTCGCATGATTGAGCAACAAGAGCCTCTCCTTGAAGCTCTCAAAAATGTGGGAAACGGGAATGAGAAGCCGGTGGATGCTACTCAGCTTAGCATCATCATTGCTCGCTTCAACCCTCCCACATATGAAGGGGTGGGGGAACCAAAGCTGCTCGAGAAGTGGCACCGTGACATTGAAGCTCTCATGGAAATGGTTAAGTGCCCCAAAGACATGATCGTTGAGCAGGTAGTATACTACCTGAGAGGTGAAGCTGCTGTTTTGTGGCAAAACGTCAAGGAAGATGCTAGAGCCTATTACCAGGCTGAAGGTCTGGGAGTTATTACGTGGTCTGGGTTGAAGAGCGATATGAGAGAGCAGTTTGTGCCGGAGCATATCCCACACAAGATGAGATTTGAGTTCGATTCCTTCACCATGTCTGAGGAGATGACAGTCACTGAGTACTATCATCGGTTCCTAGAGCTATCTCGTTATGTTGAGGACATGCAGCTGGGACTGAGGGGTTTGGCTCTCCGTTTTGAGAGGAGTCTATCTGCCAAGATCGTGAGTCGTATGCCAGGTGGGTTTGCTACTGACCTTAAGGAAGTGTACCTAAGAGCGGGCCAAGCTGAGAGAATGGTAGATCTCTCAAGAGAGATCAATGAGAGGATTGCCGCTGAAAAGAGGAAGGCTGGCAGTAGAAGCAACAGTCAGTCGGGCAACAAGAAGGGAAACTTCAACCATGCAAAGGCTTTTTCGGGTGGAGCTGGTTTCTCTGGGGGATCTCGTGGCTGGGGAAAGAATGGAGGTCGGAGTGTGAGTGACAACTCTAACCTTACATGCTTCAAATATGGTGGTGTCAGCCATAGGAGACGGGAATGCACGAGTTACAGGCCCGACACTGGTTCAGGAGCTCAGCAAGGGAATTTCTCTCAGGGGCCAACTCAGAGTTTTGCTAGTAACCAACCGGGAGGTTCATGGGGCAACATAGGTGGACATGGAAACCAGGGCAGTTATAACCGCAGTGGTGGTGGATCATATCAGCGTCAGAACAACAGCACCACCCAAGATTCAGCAGCCAAGCCAAGTACCTCAAATGCTTCGGTTCAGGGTGGAGGACAGAAAAACAGTGGGAAGCATTTCATGATGGAAAAACAGGAAGCGTAGGATGATGCTCATGTAGTTACCGGTACCTTTCTTGTTCATAATGTACCATCCTTTGTTTTGTTTGATACAGGGGCTACACATTCTTTTGTGTCTAAGAGTCATGCCATGTCCATGGGTTTGGGGAAGTTTGAGGTTTTAAAAGATGATGTGTTCATACCTTTAGGGGAGTCTGTGTCATGTCTCAAGTTGTATAAGGGAGTGTATATGGTGGTTGGAGGTATAGATTTACCGGTAGACTTGTTAGAGTTTTCTGTGGATGGGTTTGAGGTGATTATCGGGATGGATTGGCTGGGTAAGTATGATGCCAAGATAGATTGTCGGCAAAAGAGAGTGTCCTTAAAGGGTCATAAGGGTGTTAGGGTGTCCTATAGAGGGTTTGTGGTTAAATCTAAGTGTAAGTTCATAGCTGTGATGACTTTAAAATCATGTATGAGGAAGAAGTGCCCCTTGATTATCTGTCATGTGAAGAGATCGCCGAGTAGAGCCGCAGACAGCTGCTGAGATACCCTGTGGTGGGAGAGTTTGATGATGTCTTTCTTGAGGAGATACCGAGTTTGCCGCCCAAGAGGGATGTGGATTTCAGTGTGGAGCTTAAACCAGGGACAGGTCCGATATCCAAAGCACCTTACCGTATGGCACCTAACGAGTTAGCTGAGTTGAAGAAGCAGATACATGAGTTGCTAAGCAAGGGTTATATCAGGCCTAGTGTGTCACCGTGGGGAGCCCCAGTTCTTTTTGTAAAGAAGAAAGATGGTAGTATGAGGCTGTGCATTGATTACAGAGAGCTCAATCGTGTCACGGTGAAGAATAAGTATCCTTTGCCTAGGATTGATGACCTTGTTTGATCAGCTAAGTGGAGCAGGTGTGTTTTCCAAGATTGATCTGAGGTCGGGCTATCATCAGCTGAGGATAGCAGTTGAGGATATTCCTAAGACAGCGTTCCGATCTCGGTATGGTCATTATGAGTACGTGGTGATGCCTTTTGGATTGACCAATGCACCAGCAGCTTTCATGGACTTGAAGAATCGGATCTTTACACCGTTCTTGGATAGGTTTGTGGTTGTTTTCACCGATGACATCTTAGTCTATTCTAAGACTAAGGAAGAACATGAGGAGCACTTGAGGATAGTCTTACAGACTCTGAGAGAGAATCAACTTTATGCCAAGCTGTCTAAGTGCGAGTTCTGGCTAGAGGAGGTAGCTTTTCTGGATCATGTGATATCTAAGAAGGGGGTGTCTGTGGATCCTAGTAAGATTGAGGCCGTAACCAAATGGGAATCACCGAAGAATGTTGCTGAGATTCGAAGTTTCTTAGGCCTTGCTGGCTACTACATGAGGTTTGTGAAATATTTCTCTACCATAGCACGGCCTATGACATCCTTGATGAGGAAAGAGACCAGATTTGTTTGGGATGAGAGTTATGAGACAGCGTTTCAGACTTTAAAGGAACGCTTGACCACAGCTCCTGTGCTAGCTTTGCCGGTGGGATGTGAGAACTTTGAGGTATATACCGATGCTTCAAAGAATGGTTTTGGTTGTATTTTGATGCAGGCAGGGAAAGTCATAGCTTATGCTTCGAGGCAGCTAAAGCCATATGAGGAGAATTAACCTACTCATGATCTGGAGCTGGGTGCAGTTGTTTTCGCTCTTAATATTTGGAGGCATTATCTTTATGGAGCAACCTTTAAGGTGTTTTATGATTATAAGAGCTTAAAATATATCTACACTCAGAAGGAGCTTAACATGCGACAGAGACGGTGGATGGAGCTTATCGCAGATTATGATATGGAGATCATCTATCACGAGGGTAAGGCTAATGTTGTTGCAGATGCTCTGAGTAGGAAGAGCGTTCATTCGCTATGTATAGCCATGACCTTGCGGGAAGTACCCGAGTGGAAGTGGGAGTCTATCTCTATGGACTTCATTGTGGGATTGCCTCGGTCACAGCAAGGTAATAACATGATCTGGGTGATTGTTGATCGGTTAACCAAGTCAGCTCACTTTGTTCCTATAAAAGATGCTTTTTCTAGATGCAGCTGGCACTGGGTTACAGGAGGCATGTGGTGCGGTTACATGGTATACCCAAGGATATCGTTTATGATCGTGATGCGAGGTTCAGATCCAAGTTTTGGCAAGAACTACAGGAGTTGATGGGTACAACCTTGAAGATGAGTACAGCCTTTCATCCCAAGAACCGATGGTCGAGAAAACGAACCATCAAGACCTTAGAGGACATGTTGAGGGCATATGTCATGGAGTTTGGGGGCAGCTGGGAAGACAAGCTTGACCTGATTGAGTTTTCATACAACAACAGTTATCATACGAGTATCGAGATGGCACCTTTTGAGGCTTTGTATGGTCGGAAATGCCGAAGTCTAGTTTGTTGGGATGATACTTCTGAGATAGTGGTTTTAGGGCCACAGCTGGTAATGTATATGGTTGGGCAAGTTCAGTTAATTCGGCAAAAGATGAGAGCAGCTCAAGATCGTTAGAAGACTTATGCCGATTTACACCGCAGGGAAATTGAGTTCGCAGTAGGTGACAAGGTCCTTTTGAAAGTGTCACCTATGCGAGGTATGATGAGGTTTGGGAAGAAAGGTAAGCTAAGTCAGAAGTTTATAGGTCCTTATGAGATTTTGGACCGTATAGGCGAGGTAGCCTACAGATTAGCTTTACCACCAGCTTTGGATAGAGTCCACAACGTTTTCCATGTCTCCCAGCTTCGGAAATATGTGAGCGATCCATCGCATATCCTTGGAATGGAGAACATCGAGCTTGATGAGTCTTTTTCCTACGCCGAGGTTCCTAAAGAGATTCTTGATCGCAAGGTTCGTAAGACAAGTAATGGTGAGACGGTCTTACTGAAGGTTCTTTGGTCTAATCACAATGTGGAAGAAGCCACATGGGAACCCGAGGAAGCTATGCGAAAACGTTTTCCTAACCTTTTTGATCAGGTATGTTTGGTTACGGGGATGTAACCGTTGTCTTTTTAGGGGGGTAGGAGATGGTCGCGGTTGTGTTTTGTCTTATTTTTAGTCGGGTTGGTGGGTCTTGTGTAGTTCTTTGGGTTGATAAATGTTTGTGTGGAAAGTCTTTTTGTGTTTTGTGGTGTGTCTTTTTTATTTGTGGTGTTTTGTTTTAGGTTGGAGTCTGAACTTCGGGACGAAGTTCTTTTTAAGGGGGGAAGACTGTAATACTACGGATTTTATTAAGTTGTATACTCGACTGAGTAGAGCCTACTCGGCCGAGTAGTGTTAATTGTGGAGTTTGGTTTGGTTCTGCCGAGGAATACTCGGCCGAGTATGGAGAATACTCGACCGAGTAGAGGATACTCGGCCGAGTATAGCTTAACTCGACCACGTATCCGGTCTGGCGAGTGTTATTTTAGCGGTTTGATGCGGGGGTGTTTAGGGTTATTTTATATTCAACGTCAGTTTCTAAAACGTCATTTTCAACCTTTATTATTTTACGATTACTTTAATCACTCCCTAATCATCTCCTAATCTCGTTGTGTGTGCAAATCGTCGTGGTCCTTGGGTGTAGTCTCTTATTCTACTGTTGGTAAGTTTCATTCCCTTGTCATTTGTATTCTTTTGGGGTTACTATATATATGGAATTGGGGAAAATGGGGGATTGTGGAATGTGTAATTGTGTTATGTGGTTATTGAATAGGAGAAGACTTCATAGAGGAGCCTTTCTAATTGTTCATTTTCCGTTCTACTGTTGATTGCTAAGGTAGGATTTTCCCTACTCAGTTTACTATTCATTGTTTAAGACAAGATTGTTTTGTAACTATTGTTATCTGTTGATCATCGGAGTGTGGGCGTTTTTGTGACGGTGTTGGTGTGGAGATGTTGTGACAGCTGTGATGCTGTGTGTTTGTGATTGTGGTGGAGTCACTTGCGCGAGTGGCTTCACACCCTAGTTCGCCCTCCGTGGAACCCGCCACGGGAGGGGATGTGCACATTAAGGGACAGGGATTGTTAGTCGCTCGTTGATGAGCTGGACTAGGTGGGATCGGCTGCGGTCACCCACTGGCGGCGAGGATTACCTGTTGCGATGGGTAATCTGGTAGGGCTACACACTTCGGTGCGTAGTCGGTTACTGTGTGAGATCGGGAGACTGGGGTTGGAGGATGATCAGCTGGTTACCATGTTTGTTTGTCTTATAGTGATTGAGTAATACTGACCCCGCTGTTGTTTGTGGAATCTGCTGTGATCCATTCAGGGATGGTGAGCAGACTTGGCGAGTATTGCTATTGGTGAGCTTGGGGCAGTCATGGGACAGTTGTCATCACCGGTCGTAGCATCACCGTCCGAGTTTTAGTTTGATTTCTTAGTTGTCAGACATTTGTTTTGTTTTATTGAAATAGTTTGGGATTTGGTTGATGTAAACTTTATACTTTATGGTACTTTAATAAATGTGCTCATTTCAGACGCTTTTGATATGTACTAACCTCGGGCAACCGAGATGGTAACACACTTTCATGGTAGGGTGGTCTTGGTAAGGAACCTTGGTATGAGGGGGTGTTACATGGATATGATTTCCTTTATCCTGTTGAAGGCCTTTTGATAGTCGTAGTCCCAATCGGTGTGATCGGAGGCGCGAAGTTTCATGAATATTGGTTCACAAATCATGGTGAGCTTGGCAATAAACCGCCTATTGTATTGGACCTGACCGAGAAATCCCCGAATCTCCTTCTCGTTCCTAGGCCGAGGCATTTGCTGTAGGGCTTTGATTTTGGTTGGATCAATCTCAATGCCTCTTTTGCTGACGACATGTCCCAAGAGTTTTCCGAAGGTGACCCCGAATGCACACTTCTGAGGATTTAGTCTCATGTTATATTTCCGCAGACGAGCGAAGAATTTTCGAAGGGCGTTGATGTAGTCGTCCTATTATCTTGACTTGACAATCATGTTATCGACATATACCTCTACCTCCTTGAGCATCATATCATGTAGGAGAGTGGTAGCGGTTCTTTGATAGGTAGCCCCGGCGTTGATGAGACCGAAAGGAATGACTGTGTAGCAATATGTACCCCACTGTGTAGTGAATGCAGTCTTTTGCATGTCTTCCTTAGCCATTTTAATCTGGTTGTACCTAGCATACCCGTCCATGAATGATAGGAGAGCATGTTCGGCAGTGTTGTCTACCAGAATGTCAACATGTGGCAAGGGGAAGTCGTCCTTTGGACTCGCCTTGTTCAGATCCCTGAAGTCGACGCAAACCCGAATTCTCCCATCTTTCTTCGGTACAGGAACAATGTTGGCCACCCAGTCAGAGAATTCAGACACTTTGATGAAACCAGCCTTGAATTGTTTATCCACTTCTTCCTTGATTTTTAGGGCCCATTCAGGACGCATCCGGCGTAGCTTCTACTTCACGGGTTTAGCCCCGGGCTTAATGGGTATCCGGTGCTCAGCAATTTCCCTGTCAATCCCATACATGTCTCTGTAGGAGTAGGCGAATACGTCCTTGTATTCGTGGACGAGGTCAATGAACTGTTGTCTTTCCGAGGGGTCCAGGTTTGTCCCTATCCTAAGTTCTTGAGGTGTGTTGTCGGTCCCTACGTTAATAGGCTCGGTCTCCTCAATGATGGGGATTCTGGTTTCCCGTTTGTCAAGTTCTTTGGCTAGGTGAGGTGGGTAGTCACTCAAGTCAAATTCCTCATAGTCATTCAGAATTGCATTGCACTTAAATTGAGACGAGTCATAAGCAAACTTAGCTTCCATTAGGTTGACACGAGCGAAAAGCTCGGAGAGGACAGACATCTCATGGTCAGTCAGAGGCGACACAGGAGAGGAGGTGGCCCCTGGAACAGGCTCCAGGTTGTCACCTTTCATGGGAGTGGGGATGACCCTAGTAGACTCAGCCTCTGAATCAGCCACAAGGTTGTGATAAAACAGCGGGAAGGGGACCTTGACGGGGTCATCAGGAGTGTTAGGAGCTATGTCAGAATCTGACTCCGACTCAGACTCAGATTCTTCTTCACTTCCCTCTTTGAACATAGGGCCTTCTCCAGTTGTGATCTTGAGAATGCGGCCTCGGCGATCGGTCTACTTCACGGTTTTCCTCCAGCCTTGTATAGCTTTCTTCGGGTCAGTGTCGGAGATCAAGGCAGTTGGGTCAAATCGGTTATCCTTCAGGGCGATGTTGATGATGTCCTCATAGTCGAGGTGCTTAATGTTATCCTCTCCAAAGAGGAGGGTGATAGCTTGTCCATCGAGGCATGACGACGGCTTAGACTCAGTTGACGCAGCTTCGGCGTTGTCGGGGATGAAGTAGCAGTCCTGGAAGACTTCCATACCCAGGTACCTGGACTTGGCTATAGAGTCACAGATCGGATCAGGAAAGTCATGGTAGAGCTCTGATTCTCCCTCGGGAACAAAGTATCCATTAAGGGTCAGATGATAGGGATGGAGGGTAACTCCGTGCTTCTTGCATTTCCGAATACTCCAAGTGCCTTACTAGGACCACTCAGGTATAAGGATGCCACCATCTCGGTTACCCGAGGCATGATATTCATAAGACAATAACGAAACAACTTTAAATAATAAAATTTTAGTGAAAGGTTACAACTGAAACCAAATACCAAAATAAGATACATATTCTCAAAACCAACTGTCTACTGAGTTAACTGAAATGTTATAAAACTAGTAAAGCTACAGTGGAAGACTTCTATCGTCAGACGGTGGCACATCCCAGCTATCCCAAAGACTCAACTCAAACTCGCTCAATTATCGCTCACCATCCCCGAATGGATCACCGCAGGTTTTACAAAACAACAACCGGGGTCAGTACTAATCACACAACTTATATATATCAACAATACGATAAATAGACAGCTTACACCGTCACACACACACAATCACACCAGTCCCATCAATCTCAATCACCGACTGACAATGGACCAGCCCTGCCAGTGGGGGACCGCAGCCGTTCCCACCTAAGCCCCGCTCATCATACCGAGCGATAACCCTGTCCATTAATGTGCACATCCCCTTCCGTGGCGGGTTCCACGAAGGGCGAAACTAGGGCGTAAAGCCACTCCCGCAAGTGACCCCACTCAGCCGAGAACGCATCTCGAGAACCAGAGACAAACAATCACAATCACAGCCGTCACAATACAATTACGATATTAAACAATCAATCTCAAAACATCAACAATCATCTCATTATGGGACTAATACTGAGTAGGAAATCCAACCTGGAAAGCACAACAATGATGATCAGACGGTATCAACAAAGTATCAAAAGCCTCTTCTACAAAACCTCCTCCTATCATACAAACACATAGACACTACCAAATCACAATCTACACAAAAACCCCCAAATCCCCATATTAGGGTTTAACCAACTTTAAGGAAAAACTATAAAAACGGTGCATAGATCTTACCCTCGACGCAAGGATCTCAACGGTATAACGAAAGGTGACATCCGACCTTCCAAACTCCGGGATTTGCTAACAATGCGATTAAAGTGATGAACGTACTTTGCTTTCTCTCTTGTGATAATTTAGGTTTTGAAAAGTGTTTAAGAATGATGACGGAAGTATTATATACCTTAATCGCATAATTAACAAAACCCGAGAAATAACTCCCCGTAAACCGGCTACTCGATCGAGTAGCTAAGGTACTCGATCGAGTGCCCCCTTACTCGATCGAGTATCATAGTTACTCGATCGAGTACCCAACCGGTCAGAAACTATTTTAAAACGCAACTCACCCTTACTTGACAGAGTAAGGCCTACTCGATAGAGTACCCAGAGACTTATAAGTACGGAGTATTACAGTTCATCTCCTGGATATCTTCATCGGTAGGTTCATATCCCAGTCCAAAGGGGATGTTGGGGACCTTAGCCTGTTTCAAGGGAGGTAAGGTGCTCTTCAGTGGATTGAGGGGCAAACCCGGGAAGTAACCCTGGCGCATCATGATGCGGTTGACTGTGAGGTTGGCAAACGGGTCACAATCAAAGGGTGTTGATTCATCAGTTATGGCATTCACAGCTTGGAACCCCCATATTTCATTGTCGTCTTCGTCAATGGTCTGGGAGGCTATTCCCTTTCGCATGACAGCTTTGATCGGGGAAGCAGGAATTGTGATTATTTTCCCGTTGAAGGGGACCCTGATCTTCTGGTGGAGGGTTGAGGTAACTGCCTTGACGGCATGAATCTAGGGACGTCCCAGGAGCATATTGAAGGAGGCGTCGATGTCGACCACCTGAAAACTGGTTTGCCTTTCCATTGGTCCGGTTGCGACAGTCAGAGTGATGAGCCCTACCACCTTGCGACGAGTGCCGTCGTAGGCGCGTACTCCTTGATTTGTTGGGACCAAATCAGCTTGCTTAATACCCAGCTTGTGAGCAGTCTTGAGGGGAATGACATTTACCGCGGATCTGTCAACTACAAGGACCATGGGTACATTCTTCTTAAGACATTGTATGATAATGTATAGGGCAAGGTTATGATTGGCTCCAAAGGGAGGGATATCTTCATCAGAGAAGACGATTGGGTTGTTCAAGTCAGGGGCGTCCCTCGTCATATGTGCCACTATTTCTTCAGGGGAAGAGGTGGAGGGCACAGTCAATTTTCCCAAGGCCTGTAGCAAAGCCTGTCGATACTCAAAGGATGTCGCGATCAGTTGCCAGATCGAGATCTTGGCTTTTGCCTTTTGAAGCTGCTTGAGGATCGAATTCTCAGGAGCTCTTGGTTGAGTGTCTATTTCCGGGACGACTTGGTCGTTTGTTGTCGGAACGACCGTTGAATTGTTCGGGTTCTGATAGGGGCGTCCGGACTGGGTAAGGTGACCGATCTCTTTTGCCCGTTTATCTTTCCCTGGGATAATATAGACATCTTCAACATCATCTCTCCAGATGCTGTTGATTTCAGGATCTCGAAGGCACCTTGGAGGGGTATTCTTTGGTGGGTAATTTTTGTGAGGGATATTTCTGTGAGGGTAGTTTTTGTGGGGTTGATTATTGTGAGGGTGATTATTGTGAGGATGATTATTGTGAGGGTGATTATTGTGAGGATTATTATTGTGAGGTGCATGCCAGAATGGTCGCGGGAGCAATCCATCCGGGTGAGGGTAGTTTTGGGCGCTCGGGGGACTCTCCCTCGAGCGTGGTGGTGGAGGATTGAAGATAAGCTGGTGGTAAACATCGTCAAGTCGGGTAATCCTCTCGGAGAGGCTGGCTATGGCTTCCTCAACCTGTTGGAATATGGTGAGCATAGTTGCGGCACTAAACACAAATACCCCGTCTGAGGGATCTTTCTCCAAGGCGTTCACCTCGTCATCAATTGGCAGGATGAGGTGAGAGCAGTCCAGAGTTGGTTCATCATTGGAGATAGCGTGGATTCCCAGAGGGTTTGTTTTGTTGTTTGGCTTAGTCGGTGGGGGTAAAGGTAATTCCCCTTTCTCAATCATGTCTTGGATGATGTGTTTGAGTTTGAAGCAAGTTTCTGTATCATGCCCTTTCCCTTGATGGTACTGACAGTAGGCATTGGGGTTCCAGAAGTGAGATTTCTTAGCATCGGTCGGATCCGGGGTGGGTCCGATTGGTTGTAACTTTCCCTGGTCCATGAGCCTCTTCAGGGCACTTGCATAAGTTGACCCTATATTAGTGAACACTCTCTGGGGGCGTTCAACTCTCTTAGCAGATGGTTTAACGAGGTTGACCTTATCGATCTTGTTCGTTTGACCATAAGGCCGAGATCCGGTTGAGGTGGATCCCTGGTGGCCTCTGCCAGTGGTCTTCGCTACGACACCCTTCCGGAGGTCATCTTCAATGCGTGTCCCCAGAATTTGCAGATCCTGGAAGGTCATAATATTTTGATACCTCAGTAAGTTGGCATACACTGGGCAGAGATTGTTGACGAACTTTTCCACCAAAGTTGATTCACTCGGCTTGCTGACCAGCTGAGTACTTACCCTCCTCTAACGGGTTAAGAACTCGGTGAATCCCTCCTTGTCGTTCTGGGTTAGGACCTCAAGGGTACGGGTATTGGCTTGGATTTCAACATTGTCAGCGTATTGCTTAGCAAATTCAACCGCGACCTCATCCCAGGTAGTAAGGTTCTTCGGGTCAAGGGAATAGTACCATTGGCGAGGGATCGGTTCCAAGGATGATGGGAAGATCCGGGTGAAGAGCTCCTGTTTGACCCCTTTAATGGCCATGTAGTCTTTAAAAGCACAGATATAATTGAGCGGGTCCTCCACTCCCTTGAATTTAGGTACATCAGTCAGGGCAAACTTGTCAGGTAGTTGATCCCCAACAGGTTCAAACCTTCGGTTGTTCTCAAGACAGGGCCATGGCTCTGACGCATAAAAATGGCTCACATTATAACTTAATCCAACACGATTCAAAGACGGAACGCAGACAACACAAAGGACGAGACAAAGATGAGACTCAATAAAACGAGGATGACCGTGTGTGGTACCTCGGTGCTGACTCGATTTATGACGTGACGATGTTGACCGAACCTTTGACACGTATCCAACGTAGCGGCGTGACGCCATTGGACGAGTGTCGTGGTGAGACGACTCATAAGTAAAGACCCATAAGTACGTTTACTTTGACTCAATTGACACGAGGCGGAATTGGAATGGCGGACTGAAGTTTTCAAAAATAGAAATTTTTAAAAAGATTCATTTGTCGCTTTGTGGACGGCTTTCGAAGATAGAGATATCCACAAGTCGGTCAGTTGAAGGGGTTGTCTTAAGTTTATTTGCAAAAGACGGTTTGAGTTTGAACCGGCTCGGAAAACAAGGTATTGCCTCCCCAGACGGATTTTGAAATTCAAAATTGTATGTTTTGAAAATCGAGTTTGAAATGTTTGAAGAGGTCTCGGGGACGGTGCATGGTCCTCGGGATCTCGAAAGTGTCTCGAGAAAAGGGTGTGTGCTTTTCTCGGGTTTTGAAAGAGCAATTGTCGGCGCGAAACGGGTTAAAATCCGTGTCTAGACGCGGCGATTATAACGGCGTAAAAAGGTGATTTGAAATGGTTGTAAAAAACCGAGTTTGAAAATCGTCATTACGACGGCCTAGGAAGGCGTGTTGAAAGTGGTTATAAAAAACCGGGTTTATAAATCGTCATTACGACGGCCTAAAAAGGCGTGTTGAAATGGTTATAAAAACCGGGTTTGAAAATCGTCATTAAAACGGCCTAGAAAGGCGTGTTAAAATGGTTATAAAAACCGAGTTTGAAAATCGTCATTACGATGGCCTAGAAAGGGGTGTTGAAATGGTTATAAAAACCGAGTTTGAAAATCGTCATTACGACAGCCTAGAAAGGCGTGTTGAAATGGTTATAAAAACCGAGTTTGTAAATCGTCATTACGACAGCCTAGAAAGGCGTACAACAGTCGGCAGAAGACCGAGGTTTGAAATGGCCATTATAACGGCGCAAAAGGGTATTTTTTTGAAAGTTTGAAAATGACGCGGAAGGACTTATGATCAAGTAGCACATAAACACTCACAGTTTATTATATTATGCATTATGCTCACAAGGGTTTTGGCTTAGAAGGGTGGGTTACACACCAAGCAATCAAACCCCGATTTGCGAGAGGGATACCAATCCAAACAAAATGTGTAAGAAGGGTGCCCTAGCGTCATGCTCGAAAGTGATGAAAGCTCTTTGACGAAACAGAAATGTGTGACGTCAATGGTATGCTTGACTTAATCGGGATTCAAAACGCAGGTATGAGAAAACTCACGCCGACGAGACGAGCCAATTGGCCGATGAAGGTTAGGTTGTGGGCCCGGACAAAGAATCCGACCGTGACCGTAATATCAATTTATGCATTCTAACCAAGACCTCGTTCGAGTCTCACCATCTAGGGATCACAAAGACGTAAGTGTACTAGTGTTCCCCAGCGGAGTCGCCAATCTGTGGACATGGCCCACTTGCAAGCCCAGCCGATCTGTGGACATACAACGGTCTTTTGAAAGCCACGCTCGGCGGCGTAAAAATGCTTTCGACCGGATCATTTTAAATCGGTCGGTTTCGTCTCAGTAAGGGTCTCAAAACGATTAGAGATGTTCGGAGTCACCACCAAGCATTTGTGGATGCTTGGAACCCGTTCGAATCCACTTTATACCTCGGTCAAACGAAGCACAAAGCAGTGTTTGACATAGGTACTAAAGATAAGGAATCGTCCCTCTTTAGCATCCTATCTCTAGAATGACTCTCGTACGCCCTGGATAAGGTCGTCCACTATCCAAAGTTTTTGAGTAAGAGGTGAAGGTACGTATTGGGAAGCCCTTTAATCAGACACCTAATCCCGCCCGCGGTAGCGGCCTCTACGGATCGATCTTGGTTGGTTGAATGCAAAAGTTGATAAAACGGTGTAAATGCATGAATGCGCATCCAATAATTTAAACTAACATGTGAGAGCTTTCTAAGTCGGTTAATTTAATCCAAGTTTCAAGTATAAGATGTCGAGTTGGATTAATGGTTGATTTGCATGCAAGACGGAAATTAAACATCCATTTACCCTATTAGGTTTATGGTGCATGACGTGATCCATTTGTCTTAGTAAACCATTTTGCAAATATGATTTTTTGAATGAGTAAATATTCATCTGATCCGTCCTATATCCGGGCTAACCGAAGTCGGGATCGTCCTAGACTAATGCTGGAAAGGGAACAGGCCCTGTGACAGACGGTCATATGAGGCGCGAGCCTGTTGGCGATGCAAGGGGATCTCCCCTCGTTTTGAAAATGAGAAAGAAAAGGGGCCTGCTTAGGCGCGGGTCAGTCAACGGTTTAAGACGCGTTCTGACCATTTGAAAAACGTTTATAAAACGCGTTGAAAATGGGTATTTGAACCCGTTGTGCTTTAAAAGGGTCGTTTAGACCACATTTATTGATTTGAGGAATGAGACTCGAATGATCATCATGATTTTGATGATATTCGGTGTCGGGTTCGACTTGGCAAGCTATGAATAGTGTAGAAAATATTTATGAACTAATTGTTTTAAGTTCAATTGAATATAATTAGTCAATACTCATCATCGTACCCGGTTTAAAATCCGACATGATATGTAGAACCAAGGATGACTTTGTGTTGGTGACTAATATGCTTGTTTTGAAAATGTAAAGAAATGATGAAAGACTTTAAAATACCTTCCAAAATGAAATAAAAGGCTTTAAAATACCTTTTAAATGTAATTAACCAAATATTATCACCGAAACACGGATTTAACCATCATGGTATGAGGAACCAAGGGCGAAAAAATGTTTTATGGTTAAAACAAATAAACTAAAATAAAAAAGGTTTGAAAATATTTGAAATGGTAAAAACCGATTATAAATATGAAGATGGATTAAAGGAGAAAGACGTGAACAAACACGGTTGAGTTCTGACCTGGGCACCCCATTGAGGCGCGAGCCTTTGTGCACAATAAGGGGCTTTGTAAATCTCTTACAGGTTCACAAGGGTATACTTCGTATTTTAATCAGTTGATTAACGATTACCTAATAACGGTTGGCTTGCTAGAAAGTTTGACGTTATTATCATACAGATGGCGGTGATCAACTGGTCCCTAGAGGTCACACCTATAGGATGTGTTTGAGAGATGTGGTTATGGAAATGTAATCACATTGATGCCTTATATGACTAAACAGTTAGTCAATGTGTTGATGAGACAATTATTTAATGAAGATTAAATAATATTAGTTGAGACGAATTAACTGTCGATTCCTAAAATTGAATATAATAAGTTATATTTAATTAATGTATATAATGTTAGCTTGGATGAATTAATATGTTAATTCGTAGTTAAATCTAATCGGTTATATTTAATCAACAAGATGAATGTGTCATAGTGGTAATAGTGAGGGTACTTAAACTAAGAGGTTATGGGATCGATCCTCACTAGATGACAATTTATATTTAACACATTTTATACATTTTTGGAATAACCAAAAATAAGGAAATTATACTCCTTTATTATTTCGGTATTATGGGCCGGGAATTAAGTAGAAAAATCTACCCTATTCACTAATTTTTACACGGTTAAAGGGTGAAGGAAGGGGAATTTTTCTAACCTAATTCATTTTCCCATTCTTGCCTCTCATCTAAAAAAAACACAAAAACGATAAATCCTAATCAAATTTACTGAAATTTGGGGATCGATTCTAGCAACAAGTTAAGGGCATTTCTCATATCGTCTTGGGTGCAACTAATAGGCGAATATCATTGCGATATTGTTCTTAGGCCGAATTTGCTAGGACCAAAGGTTATTTCTTAGTCCTTTATGCTTTTGTTTATGCAATTTAGTTTTATGACTCGTAATCATCACTTTATAATTCGTTATAATCCTTAAAATAAAGGGATGCATACAGATAAATCCCACATTTCTTTCATGAATTTCGAGTATGAGGGTACCTGGGTGAGTAACTCGGCAAACGGAATATTAAATTTAAGACTCTCCAAAAGATCGACAAATCTGCCGAATTGTTGTTCCGCTTTCTTCCTCCGTAGCCGCCCTCGAAATGGAACCTGTGGTCTATAGGAATTATCTTTAATTGCAGAATTATCGTCCAAATTAGATTTAGGTGACAATTTATCATCCTCAGCATCAATATTGCTCGATCGAGCACCAGCGCTACTCGATCGAGAACTTTTCTCAGAATTTTTACTCGATCTAATACTTTGAGTTACTCGATCGATAGACCTCTTTTCTGCACTGCTCGATCGAGCAGTTTCATCTCTTCGATCGAGTACATCTTCAGCAAGTTCACTCGATCGAACATCAGCAACCGGTCGATCGAGGACATCTCGTGAATTAATCATATTTTCGTCAAAAGTCGCCTGTTCATGAACAACAACTTCAACTCCCGGGGCTGGAAATTCAGCATCCTCAGTTGGCATTTTGGGTCCCTCATAAGAAAGACCACTCCTTAAACTGATCAAATTTACCGTCTCATGTGGTTTCTTGTCAGGTTGTGACGGTAATTGGCCCTGCTGTCTTAAAGATTGCTTAGTAACCAATTGAGCTAACTGGGACTCAAGCAGTTTAAAAGATGTATCTCTCGTTTGTTCATTTTTCTGCATCTGAAGTGCAAGTGTTTGCACTAGTGATTTCAGCTCAGTTATATCATTGTTACCACTAGAAGATGCTCCCTGCTGATGCGGCGGTGGGAAAGAAGGAGGCTTTTGAAAGCCATGTTGTTGATTCCGATAGGGTGGAACATAAGTCTGTTGTTGCTGCGGTGGAGGTGTAGGATTCAACACATTCTGGTTTGACCACCTCAAATTGGTATGAACTCCAGCTTGGTTGTTAAAATAAGAGCCTCCTTGCCTGAATTGTTGAAAGGCAAAGACTTGCTCCTTCTCAGCTAAACATTCCACTGCAATATGGCCATCAGTACCACATCTCTCACATGAGACGATCACTTGTCTAGACAACAAGCAAACCGTCTGTTGATTTCCCACAGCTTGTAATTCCAGCTTATCAAATCTTTCATTCATGGCTTCCAGTTGAGCCACTAGCGCACTATTATCTGTAGCAACTGTTCTAGTGCCACTCCTTGGATTCCCATACTCAACACAATGGGTAGCCATCTTCTCTATAATATGTCAGCCCTTATCATCATCAATGTTCTTATGAAATCTTCCATTGGCTGCAGCATCTAAAATAGCACGGTGGTCATCATACAACCCATTGTAAAACTGGTTGCACAAAAGCCACTGGCCAAACCGTGATGTGGGACAGACCTAACCAGCTTCTTAAACCTGAAGCATGCTTCATACAAGTTCTCAGTCGGATTTTGTTTAAAACTTGTAATCTGCCCTCGCAATGCATTAGTTCTCTGCGGAGGGTAGTATCTCTTGTAGAAAGCAAGAGACAGGGTTTCCCAATCAGTAATCTCAGCTGAAGTCCTATACAAGTCAGTCAACCACTCTCAGGCTCCATCAGTAGGAGAAAAAGGAAACAGGACTTCCTTAATCTTCTCTTGAGTCACTCCCTTAGTAGCAGGGATAGTAGAACAATAATCTGTGAAGACCTCCATATGCTTCCTCGGATCCTCACCAGCGACTCCACTAAATAGGTTTCTCTCCACCAGATTAATATAGGAGGGACGAATATCGAAGGTACTCCCCTCATCGGTTGCAAGCTTTAAACCCTTTGGAATAGAATAAGCTGTCGGTTCGGAATGACTAGCAATGTTAGGCATCTTCACAAATTTGGCAACGGTTGCAGAAATAGAAGTGTCTTCCTCAAAAGACTGAGCTTCTGCAAAAGTAAAGTTTTCCAGAACTGGTTCAAGAGTACTCAAGACTTCCTCTCGAAGAATATTTCTCAATAACTTGTGTCTACGGCGAAAAGTCCTCTCTGGTTTAGGATTAGCTTGTACTAACTCTGGCCTGTTGGACCTGGGCATACACAAAACTAAGAGAAAAGAATAAGAATTGCCTCAAGGAATTGAAAATCCCTTGAGACTAAAACAAACTAAAATAATCAAGTAAATAAAATAGTTGCCTCCCAGGCAACGGCGCCAAAATTTGACATGGCTGTCGCAACCCTATCAAAAATAAACCAACCGGCTCTAACTAATATAGCAGAGGTAAGTCGGGTATCATACTCCATAGGGAGGCGGTCACTATCTACTTGTTATCTAGTCTGTCTAAGGTCACAAAATGGGGGGTTTGATTTGTTTGTTTTGACTAAACTAATGAAATGAAATAAAAGGCAATAAAAGAAACAACAATTAAAATAGCAAGAATGAAATAAGATGTAATCAAATAAAGAGAAAAATGTCAGGATGTCGGTTCACCATGATATCACACAAATCGGCTAAAGGTAAGGTCAGTCGGTCTGATGTGAGAAGGGTAATGGAAAGGTCCTTCCGGTCCGCTATCCGCCCTAGATTCTTCCTAAATAGCTTCCGCTCTGATTAGGGTATTATATTGTTCATAGCAGGTCTGTTCATTCCAATCTTTCGATCTAGATCTGAATTAGAGAGATTAGATACGCATGGCGATAAATAAAATAACAATGATTGAATAAACTATGCTAAACATGGTATTAAGGTGATTAAAGAGAAATAACATAAACTAAATAACAAAACTAATAACTAACAGAAATTAAAGGACAAGAATTAAGTGTTGCAAAGGAATTAAATTGAATAAGAGGAAGTAGAGAAATTACAAAAGTTGAGATCCGGAAAATGAAAGCAAAGCTACTTACGAACGGAATTAATTCTGAGTTTAATGTAAACTGAATGTTTAAGGTAAAAGATGAGATAATATGATAACCTAAACCTAATTAAGTCTTTCCTTTATATAGGAAAAATATTTATTCCTAAACACGTAACTTAAGATAATATAATAAATAAGTTCACGCGAGAAAAATCCCGCGTTCAGATAACAAAGTGCTCGATCGACCAACACCAAACTCCTCGATCGAACACTTTCCAGCAAAAACCTCTCGATCGAGTACTAAGACTACTCGATCGAGGACCTCCAAATAGCCACCTCTCGATCGAACACAGTAGGGGTTCGATTGAGAACTTCTCTCCACCCAAAAGGTCTCAATCGAGCAACTTAGCCAGCAAAAGTACTCGATCGAGCCAACTGCCACTCAAATAGGCCAAAGGACGTATGATTTTACTTCCAAGGCAACTTCACGCATCCCGAGATAGTGGTATTTCCGCTCCAAACCTTCCATCTCCTAAATGCAAGCTAACGGGGCGGTAAAAGGCTTAATTCTGCTTCTTTCAGGTCCATTCCTGCAATTAAAGCCAAACGAACCAAAGTAGACTATTCGGGTCATTTCGTAGCCTAAAACTACGGGAATTGCATAGAAATGCGTGCAAATAAGGCTCAAAAAGACTATAAAATGCACGCATCAGGTTAATTACTAGGAAATAAAGTACGAGATTAGTTAGGTTTAATTTGATACGGCTTATTTATTTACGCTTAATTCTTATGATATATAATTATTAGTGGTGACTTAAACTACTAATACATATAGCTGTTGGACTAGAGAGGAATTTGGGTGAAGTGGTTACTTGTAAAAGAGTAAAGAGAGGTACATTGAGGTGACATTTGAATAAGGATATGGAACTAGTAAGGGAGTTGTGTAAGGTGGTATCCTGTGAGAAAGGAAACAAAGGTAGGGTGAGGTGGCCTTTAAATTAGGCTTACTTGTAAGCATGGGTGGTGAGCAAAGGAGGTATGGTTTAATTATGGAGTTGTACTCTGGTCGAGCAGTTCTCGATAGAGGTGGAGCAGCTTATCTGAATATATATAGTGCTACCACGCAGTGGGAAAAAAACAGGAATACCTGCATAGTTCTTAGGTTCCTTCTTTTTCGAGGTTTAATTACTTCTTCTTCTATTCCTTAGTGTATTATTCTAATTAGTTGGTTCTTGTGTGCAGGAGCTTGATTTAAACAACACTGGAAAGCTGCCCTGTTTTAAGGTAAATCAATTATAAACATATAATATTATGCTTAAGTTCTTTTTATTGTTATAGCTAAATTTCCTATTTAATGTTGTTTTGTGTTAATTGCAGTTTGTGTACAAGTAATAATAGTTGTTTACATATATTTATTTGTTAAATGAAAGTTGGTCTTCGTGACATGTTTCTTGATTGGTTACGGGGTGGGTGTTACCTTGTCCGTTTACATACGACTTTATTAACATTGGCATGTCGATGAGTGGAGGGTTGTAGGTTAGTATGATTTTTATGGGTGTCCTTTTATGTAGATCGTTGCTATAAAGTAAATGAAGAGATTTATGTGTGTTTGGCTGGTGTTTACGAATGGAAGTTTTTTTTAGAAATTTCAGATCTTCTAATGTGCGTGTCACATATCAACTTAGGTGTTGCGGCCTGGTGCGCGTTGATAAGGTGAAGTATGGCCCTGCTGTATAGCCTGTTTAGCATGTACTAACTGTTGATAGACTTAGCGACCTGTTTTGCCTTAGGGTGGGAATTTGACATGCCACCTTGACCTGTTTAGGAACAAATGGCTGAGCAACAGACGGATTTCAGTATTTCATCCCGTGCTCTTTTGTCTGATGTGACCAAGGCATTGGGATGGCCAGAACCGATATATAGCCACACTGACTTGGAAATGAAAAGGGCGAATTTGGTGTTGTTGAGAGGTCTTGGCCCTACTGCATGTTTCTTTAGAGGTGAATCAACCAGAAACATTGCTGAATCTGAGGAACAAGCTGCTGAACAAGCCATAGACTTCCTGGTTCAAAAGAAGTAGATAGTCGTCCAGGATGCGAACTTAGAAAGGAGGAAAATGTACAAGGCCTGATGTAGGTACTATAAGGAAAAGAGGGAGGCTCTAGAGTCTGTAGAGCAAGACAATACTAGGTTGCACGCGGGAACTCGAAAGAAAATGGATGTTGGTGAAATGGACTTCATTACGCAACCATGTGGCCGACATGTTTGTTGTTATACAATAAGTTGGGGCAAACCATCACCTAGAGAAAGGTACTTCATTGGAGATAGTAATGACACTGTTGAAAAGGTGATGTGACCATAATTAGCGCATATTTAGCCTCCGAATTAGCCTTGTTCCCATGCTTTTTAGTGCATATTTGGGTCATTTATTGTCTTTAGTTCTTTGTTTTGCATATTCTTTGAGATTTTGATCCCTTGGTAGGAAAGGAGTGCAAATCTTGCATTTTCATGGCAAAACGAGACTAAATTGATTAAATTCAATGACCAAGCATCAAGGAGAGACAAGATTAGAAGGCCTTTGTACATATGATAGTAGATGAGCAATGTTGAGGAAGGATCCTTGCATCCCCAAGGAAATCCCCAAGGATTTTATGAAGAAAAGGGAAGAAAAGAAGAAGAAACAATGCTGAGCTACAATCCGAGCGGATTGCCCTGAATCCGCCCGTCCTCCACAAAGATAATCCGTGCGTCTTACGCCAAAGACGCCGGGTAGCGACCACCCGAATCCGGCCGTCTTCTCCCAAAGACGCCCGTCTTCCCCTGCTACAATCCGCCCGTCCCGACACCAATACGCCCGGATTCCAGCCCAGCACGAATCCGTTTCTTCAAGCATCCGTGAAAGAAGCCCTTCCTTCGAAAAATATCGGCTTCTCCCTGCTCAATCTAAAAAGTGTAATTACTAGTTTAGCCCTTAGTTAACCCTAATGCATCCACCTAATTTCCACTATAAATACCCCATTAGTCTAATTAGAAGAGAAGGTTCTTCTTATCAATTATTAGAGTAGTTAATATCAATCAAATCTCTCTTTAGTATTGTAATCAACAATTAATCAAGTTTTAATACAAGTTTTGTTTTCTCAATCTCTCTTTTGTTCATCCTTTATTTTGGATAATTGAAGATTATTTGGGTTATTATTGAGAGATTGACAACCTCTCAATCAAGCATCAAGTACTTCCTTTATTCTTTGCTTTATTATTGGAATCATTAGTAGGTATAATTCTCTTAATCCCTTTTTAATTATTGTTAATTACTTTCATTTGTTCATCATGTTTCATTTTGTTGGTATGATTGACAACCTTGCTAGCATGATCAACATGATAATGAGTGAGTAGTGACTTAGCTAGGGTTAATGGGTAATTAGGGGAAACCAACATGGGGAATGATTCATGCTTAAATTAATATGCTTTCATGGTTTATTTGCTTGCTTGTTTTGATCTCAACTCATGCACATGTTATGTTTGATGAAATGTGAGCCTATGAATCCTTGCATTTTTTACCCATCACCTATCTTTTCAATGAGACTTGTAAGACATAAACCAACTCGAGTCTCATTAGACCATGCATGTTGTTGAGTAGGAAAGACTAAGTCGACTTGTAGGTGTTGTACAATCTAATCGATTCGGCTCCGGGACCCAAACTTTCCTAGGATTGTAAGATATAACCCAACTCAATCCATCACAACAATAATTGCTTGCTTATAATTTGAAAACATGTTTGTATGATCAATTCCCATGATTCCCCTATGACCCCATGATACCCTAGTGCTTTTTATCAATTGTTTACAACCCTTTCAATTCATCTTGCATATTTACTTTTATTGCTATCTAGTTAGTGACCTTCTACATCAACCCAAATTGTGACACCCCTAAGACACCACTAGTTTCAATAAAAATCTCATCTCAATTCCCGTCCCTTGGGATCCGACCTTTACTTGCCTCTTTACTAATTCTAGAGTTGTTTGTGAAGCTATAAATTGTGTTTTGATTCGGACGTGACCCAACGACAACATCTATTCAATTGTGAACACGAAACGGACCAATCAAAAATGGCGCCGTTGCCGGGGACGGTGTTATCTTGATTTAGATTTTCTTATATTGTTATTAGTTGTGTCTTTCTTTGCTTTGGGGAAGTAATACTCCTCAAGGTTTGTTCTAATTGTTTTCAAGTTGTTTGATATTTTGCATGTCTAGAAGGTCACAAGGTGATTTGTTACCTTTTGATCGTGAAATTGAAAGAACCTTGACAAACAATAGGAGATTTGCTAGGAGGAATTTGAGAGGTATTAGTGAGGTTGTGGATATTCAACCAACTATTGAGTTCATCAACCCTTTTGCAAGAGAAGGTGAGGAGAACCCAACACAAAATACCCCACAAAATCAACCTACAATGCCTAAGTTTTCATCACATTCCGTACCCACCGAGGAGAACCTACCCAATGGTACTCCCACACCACAACATTTGACCGGAAATTTTATTGCCAAATCCGCCTTTATCCAATTAGTCGAAAGGAGCCAATTTGGGGGGATGCCTAGTGAAGACCCTCATTCTCATATGGAAACCTTTTGTGACTATTGTGATGCGATTTCTCAAACCGGTGTACCTCAAGACCAAATTCGATGGGTCTTATTTCCTTTTTCTCTAATTGGCACCGCGAAACAATGGTTGAAGGGCCTTGATAAGGCCACTCTCGGAATTTATTCTTGGAAGAAGTTGGCTCTAGCTTTCTATAAAAAGTTCTACCCACCGGAAAAGACTAACATGCTAAGAGCTCAAATTACGGGTTTTAAGCAAAGGGATGAAGAAGCTTTGTATGAAGCTTGGGAGCGGTTCAAGGGAATTTGTCGCTCATGTCCTCACCATGGACTTAGCGAGTGGTTCTTGGTACAACAATTTTGGAACGGTCTATATGAAGATTCAAGGAACATTCGCAACATGGGATCAAATGGAATGTTCACCGAAGTTGATGACAATCAAACATGGAACAAGATTGAGGAAATGGCGGTCCATAACTCACAATATAGTAGACCTCGCAAGGCTACTAGAGGAGGAAGGCATGAAGTGGACTCCGTTACTCAATTGGGTGCTCAACTTAGTGCTCACATTGACACAATCAATTTGAAGTTTGAACAAGCTATGGCTAGATTTGAAGAAGCCTCAAAATCACCAAAGCATCATGTTAATGCCATGACGGCATCCTCATCAATCCCAAGTGGGATATGTGAGAATTGTGGAACTTTGGGACATGACCAAAGTGAATGTAGGGGAACAAATGAACAAGTGAATGCTTTCCAAGCATACAAGAGTGGTACCCCTTATTCCAACTATTACAATGAAAACACCAAGTTTCATCCAAATCTCTCATACAAAAGCCAAAATGTTCAAAACCCTCAAACAACATACACCCCACCTCCCATGAGAAACGAAAATCAAAGACCCTTTTACAACCAAAACCAAGGTTAACAAAATCAAAATCCATACAATCACCAAAATGACCAAGGTTTTGATGTTCAAAAAGCGGTCCTCCAAATGCAAAAGAATCAACAAGAATTTTTCACCCAAATGCAAAAAGATAGCCAAGCAAAAGAAACCACCATCAACAACATTCTAGCTCACACCAAGATGTTGGAAATACAATTGACTCAACTAGTATATTCAAGCTCACAAAGACAAAAGGGGCAATTACCACCTCAAAGTAATCCCCCAATACATGAAACGGTTAGTGCCATTCACTTGAGAAGTGGTACAAGGTATGAAGCACCGAAGAAGCAAGTTGAGGATGAAGTTGTGGAAGCTAGTGATAAGGAAGAAATTGTGCAAAACTCCAAAGATGGAGAATCATCAAAAGAAGAGATTTCAAAGAAAAGTGAAGACAAAGCCAAGGAGAAGGAGCCCATTGTGATTAGACTTCCTTTTCCAAGTCGTCAAGCCAAGCCCAAATTTGATGACCAACTTGGAAAGTTTATGGAAATTGTGAAGAATTTGGAAGTCTCAATTCCTTTCACGGAATTAATCAATCACGTGCCGGCCTATGCGAAATACATGAAAGACATCCTCACAAAGAAGAAGTCGATCCGGAAACTTGAGACTATCGCCTTCACTAAGGTGAGTAGTGCAATACTTCAAGGGAGTTCGCCTCCAAAACTAAAGGATCCGGGAAGCTTCTCAATACCGTGTACCATTGGCGACACCACTATCAACAAAGCCTTATGTGATCTAGGGGCTAGTGTGAGTGTTATGCCGTACTCGGTGAGTAAAAGGTTGGGGATGGGAGAGCTTAAAAGCACCAATATCACACTCCAAATGCCTGATAGATCGACGAAGACACCATTAGGGATATGGGAAGATGTCCCCATACGAATTGGGAAGTTTTTCATCCCGGTGGACTTTGTCATTGTTGATATGGAGGAAGATTCCAACATTCCAATCATTCTCGGAAGACCCTTCTTACACACCGCGGGTGCGGTGATTGATGTAAAACATGGTGAGCTCACTCTAGAAGTGGGAAATGAGAGTATCACTTTTAATCTTGATAAGACTATGAGAGCTCCCCGTTTACATGAACCGTGTTTTATGATCGATCATTATAGTCGGAAGGATGAAAGGAAAAAGTCGGAACTCCAATGGAAGAAGAAAATTGAAGATGCTCCATTCAAAGAGCAAGTGAATTGTGACAAAGAGAGCTTGCAAAGCTCACCAAAGTCAAGCAATGAAGAAGATGGCCTTATTGGCCAAGAAAAGGAAATGGGAAAGTTGTCTCCATCAAATCAAGAGATTTTCAATTATCAACTTAATGAAGTATGTGGTCTTTGGGACGACAAATTTGACGGCATTTTTAATCCCTACATTGGTAATGCCATCGATCAAGTCCGACAACAAGAGCCAAGATCTATTGAAGACCTCTATCATGATAATGAACAAGCTTTTGATTACTTTTTCAAGGTGTTGAGCAACATCAACAACACCTTGAACATGCCCCCTTGACATCTCATCAAGAAATGAGAGTTTGGTGGAGTCCTCCCTAAACCACCATTTGTAAATATTTCTAACTCCCAAACTTGCATTTCAATTCTTATATTGCATTTTTGTTATTTTTGGATTTTTATACTTTGATCAAGATAATTATCATGTTTGAGAGAAGTGAGGGAGGGACTAATAATTTCAATTAATGTGAGTGCTTTAGCTTAGTGTGGGGATGGCAATTGCCTAGGCTATCCATGCCTTAGTAGTGCCCCCACAATGAAGAACACGAGATGAAGAAGAATGGAAAAATGGCAAGGGATTGGGAAAGTACACGGATGGAACTGAATCCGGGTACAAAGGGGTCGAATCCGAGCGGATTCAGGAGAATTCGCCCGTCTTCAGGCAATCCAGGCATATTGGATAGAAGACGCCCGTCCACCATGAGCTGAATTTTTGAAATTTTTGATTTTCAGCAAATCCGGGCGTCCTGCATTAAAATCCGCCCGTCTTTAAAAATCCGCCCGTCCTGAAAGGAAGACGCCCGTCTTCTTGGCTGAAGAAAACAAGAAAAATCCCTGTGAAGGAATCCGCCCGTCTTCTGTAGAAGACGCCCGTCCCGTGTTTGCAAATCCGAGCGTCTTCACTGAAAGACGCCCGTCTTTAGGCGAGTTTTTCCCAACCCAGAAAAGGCCAAATTCGGGCGTCCCGAGCAGAAACCGCCCGTCTTGCCCCTGCATTTCAAATTTTTCGGGTTTTATAAACCCCCTCCCACATTCATTTCTTCATTCCTTCATTCATAACACTACTCATAACTCCAAAACCCTCATCCTCTCCATTACAAAAACAAGATTCCTCAACAACATTCACCAAAATCATATCAAAACATCCTTCTAACAACAAATCAATCACCCCTCTTTCAACAAAAATCAAAACCAAGCACAAAATCTTCAACCTTTGAGTCGATTTTTGAATTCATAAAGGCAAAGCCTTTCATCTTTAAATCGATTTGGGTGAACTAGAAATTGAAGATTTTTCACTCTTTTCTTGGTTTATTCATCAATGGTAAGGACTAAGGGAGCAACAAAGGCAACAAAGACAAAGGCACCAAAGGCAAAGGCACTCTCGTCAAGATAAAAGAGTCTTCAAGCAAAGAAAGCATTGGCTATGGTGGTAGCTAACCCAAACTTGGAAGTGCAACAAAAACAACCTCCCATGGAAGCAACAACATCCTCTACTCCGGAAATTGCTCAACTTTCGAACTATCCGGAGGTAATTTTCATTTCCAAATCCCATAGGGACTCTTTTGCCAAGTTTGCTAGGAAATCATTTCTATCCACCAAGTTTATTTGTGAAGATACCTTAGAAAAGTTGGGTGTCCTTGAGCAAACTAGAGCCTTCTTTAAAGCCATGGGGTTGGAGAAATTGTTTGAATCAAAAGAATTGACATACCCCTCCCTTACCTTAGAATTTTTGAGTTCTTTGAAAGTTAACAAGGTTGAGACCATGGAGACCATCGAGTTTCGTCTAGCTAATGTTAGTAGGCGCATCTCCTTTGAGGAAATGGGTAAAGCTTTGGGTCTTAGTGATTCACCGAGTTATTTTAATAATGTTGGCAAGTATGACCCCGACCCTATTTGGGAGGCGATTTCCGGAAGGAAATTTGAAGACTTTCATGCTAGTCGCGCTCTATTAGTCCACCATCCGGGCATTAGAGTGTGGCACAAGGTCGTAGGGAACACCATCATTGCAAGAAAAGACACCAACCATTTCACCAAACTCGATTTTGTTCTTCTTGAGTCGGCTTTGAACGTTGGAAGGGAATTCACCAAGCCTTTTAACTCTCTAAGGCTTTTGGTGGATAGATGGTTAAATATTGATTGTGGGAAGAAAAGCACCACCGTTATTGTGAATGGAGGCCTAGTCACTATCCTAGCTAAATACTTTGATCCAAACTTCAATAAAGATAACAAGTATGAGGTGAAAGAGGGTGGTCATCTCATTGATATTAATACTATGATATACAAATACAAGTGGTTACCCATAACCCTCTTGACACCAAGTATGGATGGCTCACTAGTGAGGCTAGATCTTTCACTTTGCCTTCAAAGATTTGTCGATTGAGTGTCCACCGGACCAACTATCTACTTCCTCTTTTAAAAGAGGCCGAGTATATTATCCGACAACAAAAGGGTGAAATTGAAATGCCCTCCTCTTCCATTTTCACACCACCCTACCCTTTCGAGTACCAAGAGTTCAAGCCGGAAGGTGTTGAAGCAAGAAATGATTATTTGACTTTTCTCATGCAAGAAATGCACAATCAAGCCTTCGAGGATCGGAAAAATGCTTACTTAGCCCAATATCCACCCCTCTTACATTTAGCTAGGCAAGGACTACTTGACCCATCATGTCCTTTGCCTAGTTGGGCGAATAGGGAAGTCTTCTTTCCGAGTGCATCTAGGGTTGTTCCGGGTGATAATGAGGTTGTCGGTAATGAAGAGGTTGATGATAACATTGATGAAGAAGCTAGTGAAGAAGGAGAAGAGGATGATGAGCAAGGTGAAGAAGAAAGTGAAGAAAGTGGTGATAAGACCATTTCTAGTGAGGAAGGTGATGATAATGATGATATGATGGAAGATTAGCAAGCTTTAGAGGCTCCTACCCTCTTGAGGTTTGTCTATTTCTCTCTTTGTTCTATTTATTAATCTTGATCATTGTTGGAGTAGTCCTAGCAACATTGAGGACTAACACCTCGGCCCCATTGAGGTGATCTCATTTTATTGCCCCCACCTTTCAAAATCTAAAATGACAAAAAAAAATTAGTTTCATGCATTGCATAGTGTGTGCATGAACTACACCCAACCTTAGGACATTAGCAATAATGTCTAGATAGGTTTGGGGAAGTTAATGCATACACAACGGGAGGTAATCTAAATTATCCTCTCCGTCATAAACAAAAACCATGCATCATGTAGTGTAGATTAGTGTAGCTTGCATTTAGTGTAGAAATCATGCATCATGTTTGCATAATTTCCCATCATTTTGGCCATTGAGGACAATGCCCATATTAGTGTGGGGATGGGGAATTCTAACTTAACTTTTATTCAAAAATCCAAAAAAATTGAAAAATTTCGAAAAACCATAAAAATTTGAAAATTGAAAAACCCAAAAACATGTTTATTTCCTTTGTAGTGTAGTCATGTATATATTGTATATATTGTGTTTGTTCTATCCTTGTTCACATTGATTGACTACGCCACATCCGAGACATGAGGATCATGAAGATCGCATGGTATGATCTTTCCAATCTCCTTTTTTTCCTCTCTATGTTAATGACTATGTGGCTTTATTTTGATTGATGCGGTATAACAATGTGAACTTAGGACTTGCATTTAGTTTATATGTCATATTAGTTGATAGAATCACTTGCATTAGGATGTATATAATAGTTGCATCATTGCATGTAGTTTCATTTAGATAAAATATTTTGAAAAGTGCCTAATTGAAAACTTTGACAAGAGCAACTAAGCCATTACAAATACTTTTTCAACTTAAGACTTTGCCTACTAGAATGGTTGTAAAACACCCCAGATTGTGTCATACTAGTGTCTTTTGACCCATGACCCAAAGCCTAGTCAAGGGTTTGCATGTGAGTCACCTATCCAACCCCGTGATACGATGTGGACTTGGTTAACTTGTCTAGGTGACCTTGATTGACCTTGTGGTAAGGCAACCCAAAAATACTTTTCTATCAATAAGTTTGAAGTGCTCATTTCAAAAATTTTGTCATGTGGAAGTAATTTATTGCTAAGGAAACCTCAAATGTTATGAAATGTTGAAATGTTGAGAAATTTAGTTGTTTTGATGGAGGCGTACCACTTCGATGTGCTTTGGAGAGGGATCCATTGAATTGGGCCCCCACACGGTTGTGAATTCAACCGCCCAGAGACAGAGTGACTATCACCCCAAAAAGCTATTGTCTAGAGGTTAACCGGTTGCATAATAAGCGATTGGCGAAAGCAAAGGACACTAGCCCGGAAGGGACAAACCCCATCTTAAATTTCTGGAAATGTGAAAGTTAAATGAGGTCAATTTTGAATACTAGTCATATCCACCCTTTGTTTATAAAGATTTGAGCATTTCATTCCCAAAAAGCCTTTTGTCAAACCACTTTGTCGAGCTTGGGACAATCCATGACCTTTCCTTTTGTAGAGAATTCGAGACTTGTCATGTCATATGCTACTAGCATCATAGGGATCATCATTCCACCACCATCCGATCGCTCTTGACGAAAGCATTTGGAAATTGAGGACGAAAGTAGTCTAGTTTAACACCATTTGGAGGTGATTTAGTGCCATCCTCTTAGCCTTAGTAATTTGTTGAACTAGTATTTGTGAAGGATTATATGCTCTTAAATTTGTTCTCTCTTAGTTGCCTCCGCCACTTGATGAGGAAGTGGCTATTCCTTTTGTAGATGCTTCCATTATTTGATTTTGTGTGCTTAATGTTTGGATGTGTCGCCATTTTGGCAAGACCCACCTTGCCTTGCAAGAAGGCATCCTACCTCATGGTTGTCTTGTTGTGAGTTGAAGGGGCGGAATGAGACCCGCTAATTGTCTAATATCGACTATGTTATTAGGTTAGTTTAAATAATGGTCCTAGTCTTTGTCACCTCTTTACTCGGGACGAGCAAAGCTTCGGTTTGGGGATATTTGATGTGACCATAATTAGCGCACATTTAGCCCCCGAATTAGCCTTGTTCCCATGCTTTTTAGTGCATATTTGGGTCATTTATTGTCTTTAGTTCTTTGTTTTGCATATTCTTTGAGATTTTGATCCCTTGGTAGTAAAGGAGTGCAAATCTTGCATTTTCATGGCAAAACGAGACTAAATTGATTAAATTCAATGACCAAGCATCATGGAGAGACAAGATTAGAAGGCTTTGAGATTTTAAATTACTTCCACATGACAAAATTCTTTGAAATGAGCACTTCAAACTTATTGATAGAAAGTATTTTTTGGTTGCGTTACCATAAGGTCAATCAAGGTCACCTAGACAAGTTAACCAAGTCCACATCGCATCACGGGGTTGGATAGGTGACTCACATGCAAACCCTTGACTAGGCTTTGGGTCATGGGTCAAAAGACACTAGTATGACACTATCTAGGGTGTTTTACAACCATTCTAGTAGGCATAGTCTTAAGTTGAAAAAGTTTTTTGTAATGGCTTAGTTGCTCTTGTCAAAGTTCTCAATTAGGCACTTTTCAAAATGTTTTATCTAAATGCAACTACATGCCATGATGCAACTAGTATATACATCCTAATGCAACTGATTCTATCAACTAAAACGACATATAAACTAAATGCAAGTCCTAAATTCACATTGTTATACCGCATCAATCAAAATAAAGCCACATAGTCATTAACATAAAGAGGAAAAAGGAGATTGGAAAGATCATACCATGCGGTCTTCATGATCCTCATGTCTCGGATGTGGCGTAGTCATTCAATGTGAACAAGGATAGAACAAACACAATATATACAATATATATATAACTACACTACAAAAGGAATAAACATATTTTTGGGTTTTTCAATTTTCAATTTTTTATGGAGTTTCGAAATTTTTCAATTTTTTTGGATTTTTGAATAAAAGTTAAGTTAGAATTCCCCATCCCCACACTAATATGGGCATTGTCCTCAATGGCCAAAATGATGGGAAATTATGCAAACATGATGCATGATTTCTACACTAAATGCAATCTACACTAATCTATACTACATGATGCATGGTTTTGTTTATGACGGAGAGGATAATTTAGATTACCTCCCGTTGTGTATGCACTAACTTCCCCAAACCGATCTAGACATTATTGCTAATGTCCAAGGAGGGGTGTAGTTCATGCACACACTATGCAATGCATGAAACTAATTTGTCATTTTGGATTTTGAAAGGTGGGAACAATAAAATGAGAATACCTCAAAAGTACCGAGGTGTGAGTCCTCAATGGTGCTAGGACTACTCCAACAATGATCAAAAAAATAAATAAATAGAACAAAGAGAGAAATAGACAAACCTTGAAAGGGTAGGAGCCTCCAAAGCTTGCTAATCTTCCATCATATCATCACTATCATCATCATCCTCATTAGAAGTGGTCTCAATGCCACTTCCCCCTTCACTTGCTTCTTCACCTTGCTCATCATCCTCTTCTCCTTCTTCACTTGCTTCTTCACCTTGCTCATCATCCTCTTCTCCTTCTTCACTTTCTTCCTCATCAATGTTATCATCAACTTCTTCATTACCAACAACCTCATTATCACCCGGAACAACCCTAGATGCACTCGGAAATAGGACTTCCTTATCTGCCCAACTAGGCAAAGGACATGATGGGTCAAGTAGTCCTTGCCTAGCTAAGTGTAAGAGGGGTGGATATTAAGCTAAGTAAGCATTTTTCCGATCCTCAAAGGCTTGCTTGTGCATTGCTTGCATGAGAAGAGTCAAATAATCATTTCTTGCTTCAACACCTTCCGGCTTGAACTCTTGGTACTCAAAAGGGTAAGGTGGTGTGATAATGGAAGAGGAGGGTATTTCAAGTTCACCCTTTTGTTGTTGGATAATATACTCGGCCTCTTTTGAAAGGGGAAGTAGATAATTGGTCCGGTGGGCACTCAATCGACAAATCTTTGAAGGCAAAGTGAAAGAACTAGCCTCACTAGTGAGCCATCCATACTTGGTGTCAAGAGGGTTATGGGCAACCCACTTGTACTTGTGTATCATAGTATGCAAATCAACGAGATGACCACCTTCTTTCGCCTCATACCTGTTATCTTTGTTGAAGTTTGGATCGAAGTATTTAGCTAGGATAGTGACTAGGCCTCCATTCACGATAACGGTAGTGCCTTTCTTCCCACAATAAATATTTAACCATCTATCCACCAAGAGCCTTAGAAAGTTAAAAGGCTTGGTGAATTTCCTACCAACGTTCAAAGCCGACTCAAGAAGAACAAAATCGAGTTTGGTGAAATCGTTGGTGTCTTTTCTTGCATTGATAGTGTTCCCTACGACCTTGTGCCATACTCTTATGCCCGGATGGTGGACTAAAAGAGCACGACTCACATGAAAGTCTTCAAATTTCCTTCCGGAAATCGCCTCCCAAAGAGGGTCGGGGTCATATTTGCCAACATTCTTAAAATAACTCGGAGAATCACTAAGACCCAAAGCTTTACCCATTTCCTCAAAGGAGATGTGCCTACTAACATTAGCTAGACGAAACTCGATGGTCTCCATGGTCTCAACCTTGTTAACTTTCAAAGAACTCAAAAATTCTAAGGTAAGGGAGGGGTATGTCAATTCTTTTGATTCAAACAATTTCTCCAACCCCATGGCTTTGAAAAAGGCTCTAGTTTGCTCAAGGACACCCAATTTTTCTAAGGTATCTTCACAAATAAACTTGGTGGATGAAATGATTTTCTAGCAAACTTCGCAAAAGTGTCCCTCTGGGATTTTGAAATGAAAATTACCTCCGGATAGTTTGCAAGTTGATCAATTTCCGGAGTAGTAGATGTTGTTGCTCCCATGGGAGGTTGTTGTTGTTGTTGCACTTCCAAGTTTGGGTTTGCTACCACCATAGCCAATGCTTTCTTTGCTTGAAAAGTCTTTTGCCTTAATGAAAGTGTCTTTGCCTTTGGTGCCTTTGCCTTTGTTGCCTTTGTTGCTCCCTTAGTCCTTGCCATTGATGAATTAACCAAGGAAGAGTGAAAAATATTCAATTTCTAGTACACCCAAATCGATTTAAATATGAAAGGCTTTGCCTTTATGAATTCAAAAATCGACTCAAAGGTTGAAGATTTGTGCTTGGTTTTGATTTTTGTTGAAAAAGGAGTGATTGATTTGTTGTTAAAAGGATGTTTTGATTTGATTTTGGTGAATGTTGTTGAGGAATTTTGTTTTTGTGATGGAGAGGATGAGGGTTTTGAGTAGTGTTATGAATTAAGGAATGAAGAAATGAATGTGGGAGGGGGTTTATAATACCCGAAAATTTTGAACTGCAGGGGCAAGACGGGCGAATTCTGCTCGGGACGGGCGGATTCTGCCTTTTCTGGATTTGGAAAAACTCGCCTAAAGACGGGCGTCTTTCAGTGAAGACGCTCGGATTTGCAAACATGGGACGGGCGTCTTCTGTAGAAGACGGGCGGATTCCTTCACAGGGATTTTTCTTGTTTTCCTCAGCCAAGAAGACGGGCGTCTTTCCTTCAGGACGGGCGTATTTTTGAAGACGGGCGGATTAGGATGCAGGACGCCCGGATTCGCTGACAGTTAAAAATATCAAAAGTTCAGCTCATTTCAGGACGTGCGTCTTCTACCCTATACGTCTGGATTGCTTAAAGACGGGCGGATTCTCCTGAATCCGCTCGAATTCGACCCCTTTGTACCCGGATTCAGTTCCATCCGTGTACAATGCATATCCCTTGTCATTCTTCCATTCTTCTTCATATCTTGTGTTCTTCATTGTGGGGGCACTACTAAGGCATGGATAGCCTAGGCAATTGACATCCCCACACTAAGCTAAAGCACTACACATTAATTGAAATTATTAGTCCCTCCCTCACTTCTCTCAAACATGATAATTATCTTGATCAAAGTATAAAACTCCAAAAATAACAAAAATGCAATACAAGAATTGAAATGCAAGTTAGGGAGTTAGAAATATTTACAAATGGTGGTTTAGGGAGGACTCCACCAAACTCTCATTCTTGATGAGATGTCAAGGGGGCATGTTCAAGGTGTTGTTGATGTTGCTCAACACCTTGAAAAAGTAATCAAAAGCTTGTTCATTATCATGATAGAGGTCTTCAATAAACCTTGGCCCTTGTTGTCGGTCTTGATCGATGGCATTACTAATGTAGGGATTAAAAATCCCTTCAAATTCGTCGTCCCAAAGACCACATACTTCATTAAGTTGATCATTCAAAGTCTCTTGATTTGATGGAGACAACTTTCCCAATTCCTTTTCTTGGCCAATGAGTCCATCTTTTTCATTGCTTGTCTTTGATGAGCCTTGCCAGCTCTCTTTGTCACAATTCACTTGCTCTTTGAATGGAGCATCTTCAATTTTATTCTTCCATTGGAGTTCCGACTTCTTCCTTTCATCCTTCCGACTATAATGATCGATCATAAAACACGGTTCATATAAACGGGGAGCTCTCATAGTCTTGTCAAGATTAAAAGTTATACTCTCATCTCCCACTTCTAGAGTGAGCTCACCATGTTTTACATTAATCACCGTACCCGCGGTGTGTAAGAAGGGTCTTCCTATAATGATTGGAATGTTGGAATCTTCCTCCATATCAACAATGACAAAGTCCACCGGGATGAAAAACTTCTCAATTCGTACGGGGACATCTTCCCATATCCCTAATGGTGTCTTCGTCGATCTATCGGCCATTTAGAGTGTGATATTGGTGCATTTAAGCTCTCCCATCCCCAACCTTTTACTCACCGAGTACGGCATAACACTCACACTAGCCCCTAGATCACATAAGGCTTTGTTGATCGTGGTGTCGCCAATGGTACACGGTATTGAGAAGCTTCCCGGATCCTTTAGTTTTGGAGGTGAACTCCCTTGAAGTATTGCACTACTCACCTTAGTGAAGGCGATAGTCTCAAGTTTCCGGATCGACTTCTTCTTTGTGAGGATGTCTTTCATGTATTTCGCATAGGCCGGCACGTGATTGATTAATTCCGTGAAAGGAATTGAGACTTCCAAATTCTTCACAATTTCCATAAACTTTCCAAGTTGGTCATCAAATTTGGGCTTGGCTTGACGACTTGGAAAAGGAAGTCTAATCACAATGGGCTCCTTCTCCTTGGCTTTGTCTTCACTTTTCTTTGAAATCTCTTCTTTTGATGATTCTCCATCTTTGGAGTTTTGCACAATTTCTTCCTTATCACTAGCTTCCACAACTTCATCCTCAACTTGCTTCTTCGGTGCTTTATACCTTGTACCACTTCTCAAGTGAATGGCACTAACCGTTTCATGTCTTGGGGGATTACTTTGAGGTGGTAATTGTCCCTTTTGTCTTTGTGAGTTTGAAGATGCTAGTTGAGTCAATTGTATTTCCAACATCTTGGTGTGAGCTAGAATGTTGTTGATGGTGGTTTCTTTTGCTTGGCTATCTTTTTGCATTTGAGTGAAAAACTCTTGTTGATTCTTTTGCATTTGGAGGACCGCTTTTTGAACATCAAAATCTTGGTCATTTTGGTGATTGTATGGATTTTGGTTTTGGTAACCTTGGTTTTGGTTGAAAAAGGGTCTTTGATTTTGGTTTCTCATGGGAGGTGGGGTGTATGTTGTTTGAGGGTTTTGAACATTTTGGCTTTTGTATGAGAGATTTGGATGAAACTTTGTGTTTTCATTGTAATAGTTGGAATAAGGGGTACCACTCTTGTATGCTTGGAAAGCGTTCACTTGTTTATTTGTTCCCCTACATTCACCTTGGTCATGTCCCAAAGTTCCACAATTCTCACATATCCCACTTGGGATTGATGAGGATTCCGTCATGGCATTAACATGATGCTTTGGTGATTTTGAGGCTTCTTCAAGTCTAGCCATAGCTTGTTCAAACTTCAAATTGATTGTGTCAATGTGAGTACTAAGTTGAGCACCCAATTGAGTAACGGAGTCCACTTCATGCCTTCCTCCTCTAGTAGCCTTGCGAGGTCTACTATATTGTGAGTTATGGACCGCCATTTCCTCAATCTTGTTCCATGTTTGATTGTCATCAACTTCGGTGAACATTCCATTTGATCCCATATTAAGAATGTTTCTTGAATCTTCATATAAACCGTTCCAAAATTGTTGTACCAAGAACCACTCGCTAAGTCCATGGTGAGGACATGAGCGACAAATTCCCTTGAATCGCTCCCAAGCTTCATACAAAGATTCTTCATCCCTTTGCTTAAAACCCGTAGTTTGAGCTCTTAGCATGTTAGTCTTTTCCGGTGGGTAGAACTTTTTGTAGAAAGCTAGAGCCAACTTCTTCCAAGAATCTATTCCGAGAGTGGCCTTATCAAGGCCCTTCAACCATTGTTTCGCGGTGCCGATTAGAGAAAAAGGAAATAAGACCCATCGAATTTGGTATTGAGTCACACCGGTTTGAGAAATCGCATCACAATAGTCACAAAAGGTTTCTATATGAGAATGAGGGTCTTCACTAGGCATCCCCCCAAATTGGCTCCTTTCGACTAATTGGATAAAGGCGGATTTGGCAATAAAA
This sequence comes from Silene latifolia, assembly GCF_048544455.1. NCBI lineage: Eukaryota > Viridiplantae > Streptophyta > Magnoliopsida > Caryophyllales > Caryophyllaceae > Silene > Silene latifolia. Next base: position 408,935,649 of record NC_133538.1, read on the forward strand.
TTTCCAGTCAAATGTTGTGGTGTGGGAGTACCATTGGGTAGGTTCTCTTCGGTGGGTACGGAATGTGATGAAAATTTAGGCATTGTAGGTTGATTTTGTGGGGTATTTTGTGTTGGGTTCTCCTCACCTTCTCTTGCAAAAGGGTTGATGAACTCAATAGTTGGTTGAACAACCTCACTAATACCTCTCAAATTCCTCCTAGCAAATCTCCTATTGTTTGTCAAGGTCCTTTCAATTTCACGGTCAAAAGGTAACAAATCACCTTGTGACCTTCTAGACATGCGAAATATCAAACAACTCGAAAAGAATTAGAACAAACCTTGAGGAGTTTTACTTCCCCAAGGCAAAGAAAGACACAACTAATAACAATGTAAGAAAATCTAAATCAAGTTAACACCGTCCCCGGCAATGGCGCCATTTTTGATCGGTCCGTTTCGTGTTCACAATTTAATAGATGTTGTCGTTGGGTCACGTCCGAATCAAAACACAATTTATAGCTTCACAAAGAACTCTACAATTAGTAAAGAGGCAAGTAAAGGTCGAATCCCAAGGGACGGGAATTGAGATGAGATTTCTATTGAAACTAGTGGTGTCTTAGGGGTGTCACAATTTGGGTTGATGTAGAAGGTCACTAAACTAAAATAGCAATGGAAGTAAATAAGCAAGATGAATTAAAAGGGTTGTAAACAATTGATAAAAAGCACTAGGGTGTCATGGGGTCATAGGGGAATCATGGGAATTGATCATACAAACATGTTCTCAAATTATAAGCAAGCAATTATTGTTGTGATGGATTGAGTTGGGTTATATCTTACAATCCTAGGAAAGTTTGGGTCCCGGAGCCGAATCGATTAGATTTTACAACACCTACAAGTCGACTTAGTCTTCCCTACTCAACAACATGCATGGTCTAATGAGACTCGAGTTGGTTTATGTCTTACAAGTCTCATTGAAAAGATAGGTGATAGGTAAAAAATGCAAGGATTCATAGGCTCACATTTCATCAAACATAACATGTGCATGAGTTGAGATCAAAACAAGCAAGCAAATAAACAATGAAAGCATATTAATTTAAGCATGAATCATTCCCCATGTTGGTTTCCCCTAATTACCCATTAACCCTAGCTAGATCACTACTCACTCATTATCATGTTGATCATGCTAGCAAGGTTGTCAATCATACCAACAAAAGGAAACATGATGAATAAATGAAAGTAATTGACAATAATTAAAGAGGGATTAAGAGAATTATACCTACTAATGATTCCAATAATAAAGCAAAGAATAAAAGAAGTACTTGATGCTTGATTGAGAGGTTGTCAATCTCCCAATAATAACCCAAATAATCTTCAATTACCCAAAATAAAGGATGAACAAAAAGAGAGATTAAGGAAATAAAACTTGTATTAGAACTTGATTAATTGTTGATTACAACACTAAAGAGAGATTTGATTGATATTAACTACTCTAAATATTGATAAGAAGAACCTACTCTTCTAATTAGACTAATGGGGTATTTATAGTGGAAATTAGGTGGATGCATTAGGGTTAACTAAAGGCTAAACTAGTAATTACACTTTTTAGATTGAGCAGGGAGGAGTCGGTATTTTTCAAAGGAAGGGCTTCTTTCTTTGTATCTTGGAGAAGACGAAATTTCGCTGTACTGGAATCCGTGCGTATTGGAGTCGGGACGGACGGATTCAGGCGAGGGAAGACGGGCGTCTTCAGGAGAATCCGGGCGGATTCTGGGCTGCTAATCCGGGCGTCTTTGGAAGAAGACGCACGGATTGTGCTTGTGGAGGACGGACGGATTATGGGCAATCCGCTCGGATTGTAGCTCAGCACGGTTTCTTCTTCTTTTCTTCCCTTTTCTTCCTAAAATCCTTGGGGATTTCCTCGGGGATGCAAGGATCCTTTCTCAACATTGCTCATCTACTATCATATGTACAAAGGCCTTCTAATCTTGTCTCTCCTTGATGCTTGGTCATTGAATTCAATCAATTTAGTCTTGTTTTGCCATGAAAATGCAAGATTTGCACTCCTTTCCTACCAAGGGATCAAAATCTCAAAGAATATGCAAAACAAAGAATTAAAGACAATAAATGACCCAAATATGCACTAAAAAGCATGGGAACAAGGCTAATTCGGGGGCTAAATATGCGCTAATTATGGTCACATCATTAGGCGTGGCGTTAAAATAATCCACCGGTAGACGAACCACGTATCTTGTGTACAGTCTTTGAATAACAAGCCCTCTCTTAGTTGCATTGAAACCGTAGCTAAAAAAACGGTGCAGGCAAGCATTTATTTAAATTTTGAGTGGAGGGTTATATTTTGAACTAGACTGTATGAAATTGTGTGCAATGGTAATTGTTATTTGCTAACTGAGGTTGTGCCCAAGGAAAGTTCACCTATTATATTTTCAACCCCTCGTTACAAAAAAAAAAAAAGGTTATTCTACGTAGTAACCCTGTATTTTTTAAGATTCTAGCTGGTAACCCTCCGTTTGCCAACCACTCACATGGTAACCCTGAACTTATCAAAAAAAAGTTCTACATGACCCTAAACTTTTATTCCGTTAAAATGTTCCGTTAGTTTGCATTTTTATTAGACTTGGGCTTGCTTGTTGGACTTCAAATATGCTTAAATGGCAAGTAATTGTTGTCTTCTTAACTCCATTAAATAAATAAACCCCAAATTTTCCTAATAAATAATCATATTCTAGGTGTTGTAAGAGTATAATTCATAATTTTTTTATTATCATTATTATTATTATTATTGTTATTATCATCATCATTTTTATTGCTTAACAAGGAATATTAAAGTAGTAAATATACTGAAACACATCTTACCTTTGTCATAAATTAGATTGGATTATAATTGTTAATATTAATATTATTATTATTATTATTATTATTATTATTGTAACAAAAAACAAAGATAAGATTTGTTTCGGTATAATTACCACTTTAATATTCTTGTTAAGCAATAAAAATGATGATAATAATAATAATGATAATAAAAAAATTATGAATTATACTTTTACCATACCTAGAATTTGATTATTTGTTAGGATAATTTGAGGTTTATTAATTTAATTGAGTTGAGAAAACCACAATTACTTGGCCATTTAAGCATTTGATGTCTAAAAAATAAGTTCAAGTCCAATAAACATGCAAACTAACCGAGTATTTTAACGGAATAAAAGTTGAGGGTCACGAATAATTTTTTTTATAAGCTCAGGGTTACCATGTGGGTGGTGGAAAAACGAAGGGTTACCGGGTAGAATTCATAAAAACACAGGGTTACCATGTAGAAAAACCCAAAAAAAAAAAATGCGTGCTTTGAATAATGCTCTGAAATTTAGGTTCATGCTTCTCAAACTAATTGGCCATGTTGCAGTAATCGGCTGTAAATTACGCCTATTTGGCTATTGCATTTGAGTGTGTGTTTAAGAATAAAATACCTAATTGTACACCCCGCTTTGGGCATACTCACATTGAAAATTGTTTGCCAATCTGTTAAGAGAGTAGAGGGAAAGGTTGATTGTATTACTGTGCCTAATACGGCTTAAATAGGATTACAAACGGAATCATAATCTCGCAACATAAGGCAAGAATATCGGGATGAATAACAAATATTATATGACTAACAATATTTCCTAATAGTATGGGATATTTCCCAATACCCCTCTCCCCCCCCCCCCCCCTCTCAAGCTGGAGCGTGAAGGTCGAGAACGCCTAGCTTGCGAAGAAGAGTAAGAAACTCTGGGGTACCCAAGGCTTTGGTGAAAATGTCAGCTAATTGGGACGTAGTAGACACATGAGCCGTAGTAATCAAGCCCTCAATAATAGCATCCCGAATGAAATGACAATCAATTTCAATGTGCTTAGTGCGCTCGTGAAAGGCAGGGTTGTGAGCAAGATCAACTGCGGACTTGCTATCGGAAAAAACCTTCATGGGATTGCAAATGTTGATGTCGAAATTTAGAAGCAGACCTTTCAACCATTTCAATTCACAAACAAGATTGGCCATGAAACGATATTCCGCTTCAGCTGAGGATAACGAGACCGTGGTTTGCTTTTTTTGTTTCCACGATACTGGGGACCCGCCTAAGAAAATGAACCAGCCGGACACAAAGCGCCTCGAAGTGGGACATCCACCATAATCAGAATCACACCAACCATTAATGGTTAAATCGCTATTTGCGCGAAGTAAAATTCCTTGACCCGGACTCCCTTTAAGGTACCTGACAACCTGTAATGCCGCCGACATATGCTCCTCGCGCGGTTGATGAAGGAAGCGAGAGAGAATATAGACCGCATAGGACAAATCCGGGCGCGTTACTGAGAGGTAAACGAGGCGTCCAACAAGACGTCGATAAGACTCGATATTCGCGAGGAATCGGCCAGTGGCGTCACCGAGCTTGTGGTGTTGCTCTATAGGAGTAGTAACTGGCTTGCAGCCTAACAAACCAACCTCGGAAATTATGTCAAGTGCGTATTTCCGTTGAGTAACATAAATTCCCTCCGAACTCCGTGAGATTTCGAGACCCAAAAAATATTTGAGGGGTCCCAAATCCTTCATATGAAAGCATTGGCCTAAATATGATTTAAATTTTGCGACAGCGGAAGAATTATTTCCCGCAATGACCAGATCATCAACATAAATAAGAATAAAGAGCTGAACCTGGTCGTGCGAGTAAGAGAAAAGTGAATAATCGGAATGAGATTGTTGAAATCCATATGCTTTGAGGGTCGTTGTTAGCTTGGCAAACCAACAACGAGGAGCTTGTCGAAGCCCATATAACGACTTCCTCAAGCGACAAACTTTTCCTTCTTTGCCACGGCTGAAACCCGGAGGAATTTTCATGTAAACTTCCTCTTCCAAGTCACCGTGCAAGAAAGCATTATGCACATCCATTTGATGGAGTTCCCATTGATTGATAGCTGCAACGGCTAAGAAAGTGCGAACAGTGACCATTTTAACAACAGGAGCGAAGGTCTCACCGTAATCTAACCCTTCTTTTTGATGGTTTCCAAAGACTACAAGGCGAGCTTTCAGTCGTTCGACGGACCCATCAGACTTATATTTGATTTTATAAATCCAGCGACAACCAAGTGCCTTTTTATCAGACGGAAGATCAGCTAGCTCCCATGTCTCATTTCTTTCAAGTGCATCAATTTCGAGTTTCATAGCTTCACACCATCCAGGATCACGGATAGCATCTTTGAAGGATGGAGGTTCAATGCCCATAGTCATGGCTGCCAGGAAGTTACGGTGCTTATCCGAAAATAAATTACAATTAAGAAAATTTGCTAATTGATATTGCGTACCTGAGGACGATGTAGGAGAGCCCGGTGGAGTAGGGGACAGAGATGGACTGTGCGTTGTGTCGAGAACGTAGCCACTGAGCCGTGAATTTGGGAACCGAATTCGATGACCCCTGCCCATGACCTCTGTTTCAGTGCTCATGTCAGGGCTGGCCGAGAACTGTGTGCCTGCGGGAGTGTCATTGGCAGCAGCATCATCAATGTGGGTTCCTACGGTGCCAGACTCGGTATTGGGCAAAGTACCCGACACATCAGTTGACGGTGATGAAGCCGGGTCAGGGGTAAATGACCCATTAAAGGGTTCGTCGGATTGAGGCGGATCACAGTCAGGAGGCGGTATTATAGTAGCCGGCCCATCATCAGTGGAGAATGAAAAATGGTTTTCATGAAAGTCAACATCACGGGAGACGAAAAAGGATTGGGCTTCGAGATCATAGAGTTTCCATCCCTTTTTGTTAGATGGGTAACCCACAAAAATACACTTACGTCCCCGTTTAGCGAATTTGTCTTCTTTAGTGTGTTGATTATGGGCGAAGCACAAACAACCAAAAACATGGAGATTCGTGTATGATGGTGGCTCTCCAAATAAATATTCAAAGGGAGTCTTGCCATTTAGTAACGAGGACGGAGTCCGATTAATTAAATAGGCAGCCGATAGGACACATTCTCCACAAAAAGATGTGGGAAGGTTACCTTGAAAGCGGAGGGCACGTGCAACATTTAGAATATGCTGATGCTTACGTTCGACACGCCCATTTTGTTGAGGCGTGCCGACACAAGATGTTTCAAATTTAATGCCTTGAGAAAAGAAATAGGCGGCGACACAATTAAATTCCGTCCCGTTGTCGCTACGGACAGTTTTGATTGTTTTTGAAAATTGATTGGCAACCATATTAATAAAGCTCATAAACATGTCGGTTACTTCTGTTTTATCGAGCAATAAATAAACCCATGTAGCTCGTGAATAATCGTCAACAATAGTCAAAAAATACCGTGCACCATACAATGAAGGAGTGCGATAAGATCCCCACAAATCACAATGTATCAATTCAAATAAATCCGAAGCATGCTTATTATTGGAATTAAAACTGTGACGATGCTGTTTTGCATAATGGCAAATATCACAAACCAAGTCCTTATTGCAATTTAAATGACTAAGAGGAGGAATAATCTTGACTACTTTATCCGACGGATGACCAAGACGCCGGTGCCAAAGATCAAAAGTACCTTGTTGCGTCACATTATGCACCACCGTAGGCTTTGTCCCCGCACAAATCCAATATAGTCCATCCCGTAACTCACCGGCTCCAATCGTCGTCCTCAAGGAACGGTCCTGAATAAGACAAGAGGAATTAGCAAATTCAAAACAGAGATTAGTGCCCGAGGTAAGCTGCAAAACGGAAATCAAATTGCACTGTAAAGTGGGTATATAAAGAACATCATGAAGAGATAGCGATGTATTAATAAAAACCGATCCAATCATTGTGGCGATGACTTGTTGTCCGTTTGGTAGACAAACCGGCCTGCCACTGATAGTTTTTCGGTCTTCCAAACAGGACAGATTTCCCGTCACATGATTGGAAGCACCGGTGTCAAGAATCCAATTGCATATACCGCTTAGACGATCGGAAGCAAGAAGAGAATGAGCCGTGGGATCTAGCATAGCATTGGCACGAACTGGGACACCGCCATCCTTTGAAGCGCTTGCCCCGGAACTAGACGAGCCTGAACCCGTGACAGTGCTACCACGCGAGCTCCCTAAGTGTGCCATCCTATAACGGCGATATTCGGCAAGAGTACGGGGTCCGTCTCCCCACCAGTCCGGAAACCTATTAGTCTTAAAAAAACAGGTGACAATCTCATGTCCTCGCGTGTCACAGTGAGAGCAAAATAATGGGTGACGATTAGCCCATTCTTTATCACGCAGGACTCGCCAATCCACAGTCGAATTGGCAAAGGAAAGTGCGAAAGCACTAACATCCGACACATCAGGAACAGCCTCGGAACGAAGACGTTCCTCTTGCAGGACAAGGTTATACGCACGATTCAAAGTGGGTAGGGGGTCAAGCTGAAATTGTTGAGAGCGGATATTACCGTATAAGGTCGAATCGAGGCCCATAAAGAATTGGTGTAGCCTCTCATTATCTAGACGCCTGATAGCATCTTTGTTGATATCACATTCGCACTTGTTGCATTTACACGAGAACGGCGGCTCATGTACAATTAAAGCATCCCATAAAGATTTTAATTTTACGTAATAAGAGGTAACGGACATACCTTTCGTTTGTTTACAGTTATGCAACTGCGTTTTCAAGCCATGGATTTTGGTGCCGTCGACGACAACGAATTGAGACTCCAATTCGGCCCAAAGAACAGAGGCATCATCAACATATGAAACGGCTTCAAGCAAGGACGTATCAATCGTGTTACGGATCCATTGTACAAGTGTACAGTGGACAACTTCCCAATTCTCCAAATCAAATTTTGCGGTGGGTTTCTTGATTGTGCCATCCACAAATCCGAATTTGCGACGGGATTTCAAAGACATCTTCATCGATTGTTTCCAATCATCGTAATTGTCACGACGAAGGGTAATGTTTGAGATTTTGGCTCCTGGACCATCGTGTGATCCAAGATAATAGGGACTTGAAGGATCAATTCTTGGAAATTCAGGCGTTGGAATGTCGTTCCCAGTCATTGGAAGAAATTTGAGGATTTTCGTTTTGTCGTTTTTGTTTTTTTTTTTAGGTTAGGTTTTGAAGGATCGTAATCTCTGATACCATGTTAAGAGAGTAGAGGGAAAGGTTGATTGTATTACTGTGCCTAATACGGCTTAAATAGGATTACAAACGGAATCGTAATCTCGCAACATAAGGAAAGAATATCGGGATGAATAACAAATATTATATGACTAACAATATTTCCTAATAGTATGGGATATTTCCCAATACAATCCGCTTAACAGATTCATTTGTTCATGACCTCCACTGAAAACTGGGATATAGATTTCAATGCTGTTTTGGAACGCAGTAGCTGCAGGTGTAATTATTTTTTTTGAAAGCATGACATAGGGTCGTTTGCTTTGAGATTTAATCGCGTTGGACACTTACATTAAATTAACAGGTGGGAAAGGCATACAACAGAATTGAAAATGACTTGCATTGAAACAAATCTAAGTTAGGTCTGTGATTAGTTATCTACTGAAGTTGTAACTACATTGATTAGATGTTTCCCCATAAAGATTAAATATAATTGGGGTCGGAGATGCACTATACATGTTCATAATAGGTTTCAGATAACCCCTATAGGTGCCAACTAATATTTGCCGTGCCAGAGGGTTATTAGTTACGGCAGAGTACGGATCGGGTATTTGATCCAAAGTGCTAGTTTGGATCGGATATCCATATTAGAAATCCTGAAGTTAGATATCCAATATCCAAACCAAATGTCTCGGATATCCAATGTTCGGGTATTCCAAAATAATTGGATCGGATGCGGATATCCATCAGATATCCATACTTTTGAATTTATTTTAAAATTATGTTTGAAACACGATTATATTCATAGTTTTACTTGATTATTTTCTTTCGTATTGTTATTCCAATGTTCTCGCTATAAAATTTAAGTATCACCTAGATATTTCTCTAATATTTTAAACATTAATTAAGTTGTTGTATCAAATAAAATTTTATTTTCTCGAAATTATAGAAAACTATAGTTTCGGATCAGATCGGATATCCAAATGTTTTAATTCTAATATCCATGTCCAAACCAAACCAAAGATTTCGGATCAGATTTCCAAACCAAACTTAACTTTCGGATCAGATATCCAAAAATTCGGATCGGATTCGGATCGAATATCGGATCAGTTTGGATAATCGGATTTTTTGCTCAACCCTATTATTAGTTATGGGTTGGTTGCCCAATAAACAATTGTGCTAACATTGTCCATTTAAACAAGGAAATTTCATGGTGCTTATATTTGAGAGAAAATTGCAGATTTTGACTACACGTGTTGGTAGCTATTGCTTAATGGTGCGCTAGAAAAAAAAATTTGTGGTACTCTGGAAACGTGGTGACTTGCCAATGGACCTTTCCGATAAAGCCGGTATGTACCTAATTCATACTAGGTGCTTTTGGGTACTCATATCTTGATTTGGAGTGATAACAGGGTTGTATAACCCAACTCGGGATTAGGAGTGAAAATAGGGCTTGCTAGTAGCCTTAAGCATGGAACAGGTGCAAAGCCCATGTGTAATTAGCCAGCCAGTTTACACATTACATATCAGTACACTCAAAAAAAGTAGAATAGTCATGCGTTGCAATCACTCTGTTCGTTTCCAAATCGCAGACCAAATCTAACTAATTATTGATAAACACTGCAGGTGGAATTAACAAACTTAATCCTGCCACGGAATTTAGAAGACATAGGACTGGTAAAAGAAGTGTAGCCAATAGCTCACAATAATAGGAATATTTATAATAGTTGGGTCTCAACCATAACCTTAAGGTTCTGGTTGAGTTGGTTCATTTATCATGGTATCAGAGCCAGTGTGACCATAGGTCACGGGTTCGAATCCTAGCAACCTCAAAACTCCTCAAAAATCGAAGTGGAATTTCAGCACACGGTACGGGGGAGCCGGTGCACAACTAACCACTCTTCAAGCCCAATGGGCATTTGAGTGAGAGAGCGTAATAAGAATATTTATAATAGTTGGGTATCAACTATAACCTTAAGGTTCTGGTTGAGTTGGTTCATCTATCACACAAAACCAGGAACAATCATCCAGCAAGCCCTACTATAAAACCGGCGAACGTGTGCAGTTGTACATCAAACTGTAGAGACTGCTAAAACAGTTGACCAATGCGCATAATTAGAAAATTTGAATAGACCGAACCTCAACTGATCCTGGGCCGAATAAAGAGTCACAATATCACCGAACCTCAACTGATCCTAGGTCGAATAAAGAGTCACAATATCATCTGCAATGTTTCACCCTAACTACATTGATTTGCATTTAATTTGTAACGTGTATAAAAGATTTTATAGATTAAATAACTACAGTACGGAAAATGTTAGATAGACATGCATAGCAATTACTGGGTTTGGGCACTGTAGAACAGTTCGGATTGATTAGACTGCCAAAGATACAGGTGGGGTAAATGACTAGCTAAATACTAGGTGTCGTAAAAACTAGAATTAACTATCAAATTAACAATTTATAAAACCAAACTTGACTCTACACTATGCAATTAAGAATAGTAGTAAAGGGAAGTAAGGGTCGAACCCAAGAGACGGGATTAAGACTAAAGCTTGAATTGTAAACTATGTGGTAACTAATTAGGCTTCTATTAGCTAATTAAGACTCTAACCACAATTGAGAGTTACTAACTAAGTTTATTAACAAACAATGGTTATGAACAATGGTAAACAAGTGGTGACATAAATGGAGAAATGCATTTGATTGGAAACAAGCATAACAAAACTAAAGATGCAAACTTTCCTAAGAATCAAACCAACAAACACTTGATATGCAAACAACAATAATATGAGAGGAAACTTGGCATAATCCTACAAGTTCCACCCTTTCTCAAAGTATGACTCTTTTCTCTCTAAATTCATTTATCCAACAACAAACCTCAAGCAAATGATTACCACTATCTAAGCCAACAATGATAATCCTACTTAAACTACAAATTCTAACATTAAACCATGTATGAATTGTAGATAAGAGCATGAAGAGCAAAACCAAGAGGAAAGTAAATGGAATATCACAAGAATATGTCTAAGCCAACAAATCCAATGACATATTCAATTTCTACTCACAAAGGTTGATACTTTAAACTAAGATAACAACAATATGAGTTGCTTAAACCAAACATCACAAAAGTAAGAAACTTTGAACATTCAAGCAATAGATGAGTGTTATAGGGGCAAGAGTGATCATTTCTCACAACAAAACATTCATCATGACATTCAAACATAGAAATTGAAATAAATGAAAGAGTAAAGATTAAAGAGTCAATACAATGATAAAGATGAAAGTTTGAAATGGATTACACCAAGTAGTGGAAGATTAGCCTTCCATAGTCTTCATCAAACCCAAATAACAAAGAAAGATTACAACTTGTATGAAAAAGTGTTCTTAATTGTTACAAGATTCAAACCCTAAATTATGAGATTAGATGAGATGATATGATGTTCTAAGATGTACTTGAAGTCTTCAAATCTTGGGTATATATATGGCTTCACGAAAACCTAAAAAGATCCTTACTTAAGAATCCCAAATGCGGATTAGAAAGTCCCGTAAAACAGCAGTGTGCAGCAGTTTGCGCTAAAAGTACTCTTGCTTGCTGTGATCGGGCGCAGTGCAAGACCTCACTGCGTAGCTGCGCCTAAGCTCGCATTTACAATTCTTATTTCCTTGATTCTTGACCTCTTCAATTGTTCTCAATTCTTCTCATCTTCACTCTTCACTTCTCCCAGCTCGATATTTGGCATATATGAGGTGCTTGCGCCATGTCTTGACCGTGGAAAGGTTCTCCTCGACCCTTAGGTTCCGTGCATCAAAGTTAAGTATAAAACCGAGGTAAAATGGACAAGTCACCCAATCATAACCAAGTGTCAAACATTAGGATAACGAAGCCTAAAGACCCATATTAAAAGACATGAGGGTGATAAAATCACCCTCTTAGACCGACACAAAACACTACTATCAAACACCCCCACACTTAGACTTTTGCTAGTCCCGAGCAAAACCCGAAATAAGCAATTGCGTAAGTCTACCAGAGAGTGTAGGAGTATTGATCGCTCTTCCCTCACTATAACCTTCTTATATCTCCCTCTCAAAAAAATCCACCGGTTTCAAAAAGAAAATCTAGACTCAAAGTTGATACAAACTCTTCACTCGTTCCCCGCCTTATATCTCCCTCAAACAAGACACAACACACCTCCAACTCCGACTCATCCAATTCACAACCACCCTACTTATCACTCCAAAGCAAAGATGGTCACTCTTGCCTTATCCCAAGGCGATAGCAAAGTGACCTACACAATCCTCCAAACCATTCATACTCCCCTTATATCACCCCCTTATCACTCCAAGCAAATGCAAGTCATGCTACTAAGTTGGCCAAACACCAACAAGGATCAACAACCTAGTAGCCAACATGAAAAACCACCAATTTGAAGCAATTTTCTTTGACTCAAAAAGAAATTAAATCCTAAATCTAGCCTCATTCATAAATCCTCCTTATTGCTCCCTTCTTATACCTCCATCTTTTTGGTGTTGCATTTTTCAATTTTTCGATTTTTTTTTGTTTGAAAATCCCTCATTTTGCCTAGGGTGCTCTTCCGGGTTTTCACCTTAGCTTTCCTTTCCTCTCATGGTGGCTCGCAACCCGTTTCTTCATTTTACCCGAAATGCCCTTTCGGGTTTTCATTCCGTCCTCGGCCACCTTCCCAATCTTGCCTTAGGTGCCCACCCTTGTGGGTTTTCACCTAGCCGGGATTTTCAAAATAATTTTTTTTTTGATAACTTGCATTGAAAAGAACACTTGTGCATGATTTACAATCAACTCACTCCTCCACACTTAAATCACACATTGTCCTCAATGTGGAGGAGTGCCAACCATCTTCAAACTTAGTTTTTGGAGGGGCTCGAGCCTTCACCTCGCTCATATGCCCATCGGTTTCCTCTTCTTCTTTCTCTTCTTTCTCTTTCTCTCTTTGCCCTCTCATAGGCCTCATTCACTTCTTGTTCATTGATAGGGGGTTGGTATTGGGGTTCATTTTGATGTAGGGACATGTCAAAGAGGCTTCGAATGAGGCCAAAGGAATCCTCTTGTGCTTGGGCGTCGTGGTAGGAATCTTCAATGTATTGGTGGTGCCTTTCATTTTGCACCCCAAATTGTTGACTTACTTGTTCCCTCCACTCATTTTGGGCTTGCCACATAGCTTGGTTATCCGCCCATTGCTTGTCTTGTTGTTGTTGCCAAGCGTAAGACTCCTCTTGCCTTTTGACTATCCCCTTTAGCATTCTTGTTTGGTCCAATTCGGCCGCATCTCCCAACCTCTTGTGCTCCTCAAAGGCATTTTGAAATTGTTCCAAGCTCTACAACCTTGGCCCATATTGTTGTTGCCAAGTATGAGAGCTCTCAACCCTCCCACTAATTGTTTCCAAGGTCCCCCGGGTATCTTCAAAATACTGAAACATTTGATGTTGTCAAGGTTCCATGGTGGGATTTGAGGAACCCCCGACTTCATACATAGGGTTATCTTGAGGTGGTCGGTGGGGTAAAGGAATGTGGCGGGTATCATGGAATCCCCCCTCAATAAACTCAACCTCTCTTTCTTCCACTTGTGGAGCACTTTGGGATGGCTCCACGGCTCACCTCTTTCTTACTCTTTGTGGTGGTGGGTTGGGTAAGTTTCCCTCGGCGAGGCAATAGAAGTCTCGGGCCCTCAACCCACTTGGAAGAGGGGCATTTCTTGGTAACCTCATGTGTTGCACATCTCCCTCTCCCAACCAATAACAACTCCAAGGAACCGTATCCAAGACTTTGATCATGTGGGTTTCAACCAACCCCGCGGCATTGTATAAATTGTTACCCCATAAGAGAGGTTGGTCTTCGGGAATGTTACCAACCAAATTTGCCACAAAGAGGGTGACTAGTCCCCCACAATTGATGCTCCCTCTTTTCTCTTTATGCTTAGTTGCACTCACCACAGAGAGCCTTGCCGAATCCGGTACCCCCTCCCTCTCGGGTAGCATCGTCCAAATGCACTCTCGCACACTATCATTGAGTTTCGTTGGCTCCCCCATGGAAAAGAAGAAACAAGAGATCATCCTTGTAATGATTCGGATGGGGGGTTTTGTAATGGCGGAGCTTTTGTCATTGTTAGTTTGAGGAGGCTTTCCCGTGAGGCCACACCACATATCATTCAACGTGGTTCCTTGTGGGTTAACGGAGGAGGGTGGTCTAGAGATTCTCAAAATTTCCCTCACCCTTTCAAAAGTGAGAGAATGCCACACTTTACACAACCGAAAGTTTACCCTTTCATTCTCCCCTTCCCCCGTGGTATGTAAAGTGGCGAGGAATTCCAAGGTGTAGGCGGGGTATGTGTTAAGTTGGAGGTTAATGTAACGCTCAAGCCCCACCTTGGTTAGGAAAGCAAGTGTTTGATCGTAAATTCCCATGTCCCTCAAGGTCCCGGGATGAAGGAATTTGGAAATGTATAAGGGTTTACTCTCAAGGGTTTTAAAGTAGTTTTTGTATTGTGTGGGCAAACCCTCGTCTCCATGAAAAGCTTTGGGTGGGGGTGGTGGTGCACTAGAGGCTTCACCTCTCTTTTTCGATTTCCCTTTGCCAATTCCGAACACCATCTTTCTTTATCACAAAATTAAGTTCAAAAGGATACTAAAACAACCAAAAACTGAAAAATTTTCTAAGGGGCAATTCAACAAACACCTTATGTGTACAAGCAAGAACTCGATTGTTTAAGGTGTGTTTGTCGAATTGTTCCTTCCTTAACATAAAATTTTTACCAACAATCCACAATAATCAACAAAAGCAAGGATTTAACCCAACTAACTAATGTAAATCGGATTAAACTATTTTCAAACAAAGAAAGTAGAGGAAAGTTGCTATACCTCCCTGAAACTTCTCAAACTTGCTTGAATAAGGATGGATAATGCGTAAAAACCCCTTAGTGACCGACCACCACCAGCAGCCTATAAACCCACGCCCTATCCACCTGGAAAAAGTTAGGGTTCTTGGGAAATTTGGGGATTTTTCAGAAATTTGGTGTTTTGATGGTGTTTTTGATAGCAAATTGAATTATGTGAAGAATTTGGTTGAAAGATTTCAAGTTTGGTGATGGTGTGTGGTGATTTGTGCGTTTTTAAGTGATTGAGAGGAGTTCTTGGGGTTTTGGTCGACGAAGGAGAGTATTAGAATGAGGAAGAATGACGGAATAAGTGAAGAAAAGGAAACGAAATTGCAAACCTGCACAGGCTGCGCAAATTTTACCCTTGCCTGCGCAGACCCTTTGCGCAGGCTACGCTGCAGCTCGCATTTTTTTCTCTCAATTCCTTTAATTCCAATTCCCATACTTAGCCAAATTGTTGCTCTTTTTCCATTGTTCCCCTTTCTCGGCTTCTTCATATGAACTTGTAAATTAAACTCGGCTCTCGTCTCCTCTTGGGCACGCCTTCCAAGAGGGCTGTGCAAATCACTACACCATTACCAAACCTCAAGTGCCTCTTGAATTTCATTGCAAATTAAATTATTTAAAACGAAATTAACATGAAATGAAATAAATTACGGAAATGAACTACACTAAGAAAACAATTAAATTGGGATAGAGTATTTACAAATTTTGCCGTTGTTTAATGTCGATGGCTCGACATAATGCTTCTTGAAGGTTAATCTTGGTAGATGGGGTCCTCCAATTGAATTTCTTCTTCCTCAAGGTCTTGCATCCCTTCATGGTAAACTTTGATTCGTTGCCCATTCAATTTGATCAACTTTCCCGAGTTGGGATTCTCCACATCCACCGCTCCATGTGGATGCACTTTCTTCACAATATAGAGACCGAACCACCAGGACCTCAACTTCCCCGAAAAAAGCTTAAACCGATTTTGAAACACAAGAACCTTGTCTCCTTCCTTGAAACTCCTCCGAGCTGTCATCTTGTCATGCCACACCCTAGCTTTTTCCTTGTAGATTGCGGCGTTGTCATAGGAATCCAACCGGAGTTCCTCCATCTCTTGAATTTGCAACTTTCGATGCAACTCTGCTTCATCTACACTTTGATTAAAAGATTTGATGGCCCAATAAGCTTTATGTTCAACTTCCACCGGTAGGTGGCATGTCTTCCCATATATGAGACGATATGGAGACATGCCAATAGGAGTCATATACGTTGTGCGGTATGCCCATAATACATCATCCAACCACTTGCTCCAATCCTTCCGGTCCGAGTTCACAGTCTTCTCAAGGATTCATTTGATCTCACGATTAGAAACTTCCGCTTGCCCGTTAGTTTGAGGGTGATAAGCGGTGGAGACCTTGTGGAGGACTCCATATTTCTTCAATAATCCTTGAATAACCCGATTGCAAAAATGCGTGTCTCGATCACTTATTATGGCCTTAGGGTAACCAAATCTTGAGAAGATATAGCTTTGAATAAAGCTAGACATGGTTTTGGCATCATCAAGTCTTGTGGGGATCGCCTCCACCCACTTTGAGACATAGTCAACGACAAGCAAGATGTAAAGGAAACCGCTTGAGTTCGGAAAGGGACCCATGAAGTTGATCCCCCAAACATCAAATACTTCACAAAAGAGGATTGGTTGTTGAGGCATCTCGTGCCGCCGAGAAATGTTTCCACAACTTTGACACCGATCACAAGTCTTCACATAAGCTTGGGCATCCCGGAAAATACTAAGCCAATAGAAACCACATTCCAAGATCTTCTGGGCGGTCCTTTGAGGACCAAAGTGCCCTTCACAAGCGTACTCATGGCAATGTTGGAGGATTGAGAGGATTTCCACATCCGGAATGCAACGACGGATAATGTTGTCTTGGCACATCTTCCATAAGTAGGGGTCATCCCATATGAAGTAGCAGGAAATACTCCTCAACTTGTGGCGTTGGCTAGAAGATAAGGATGTGTGAAATTTCCTAGTCACCATGTAGTTGACAAGGTTAGCATACCAAGGCTCAACGGCTTTCATAGCATATAAAGATTCATGTGGTAAGCTACCATCCCCTACTCCCATGGTCTTTACTATATCCTCATTATTGTGAAGCCTACTCAAGTGGTCGCCTACCACATTGGCACTCCTTTGCATATCTTTGATTTCAATATCAAACTCGCTCAACAAAAGAACCCACCTCATTAGCCTTGCCTTGGTGTCCTTCTTGTCTACGAGTTGCCTTATGGATTTGTGATCGGTATAAATAATGACCTTATCACCCAAGAGATAAGCCCAAAACTTTTTAATGGCATACACCACCGCCAAGAACTCCTTTTCCGTGGTGGTGTAGTTTCGTTGTGCATCATTCAATAGTGAAGAATCATTTGTATCACATGAGCTATCTTCCCTTCCCTTTGGCCTAACACCGCGCCAAGGGCATAATCACTAGCGTCCGTCATGATTTCGAAAGGAAGATCCCATTTTGGAGCTTGAATTATTGGGGCCGTCACAAGCTTTTCCTTCAAAGAATCGAATGCCACCCTACAAGCATCATAAAAAACAAACTCCACATCCTTGTGCAAGAGCTTACACAAGGGGTAAGCAATCTTGGAAAAGTCTTTAATAAATCTACGGTAGAATCCCGCGTGTCCTAGGAACGACCTTATCTCCCGAGTATTAGTGGGATATGGTAAGGTTTTGATTACCTCCACCTTGGCCATATCCACCTCAATCCCTCTCTTTGAGACTATGTGTCCTAGCACGATGCCGCTTTTAACCATAAAGTGACATTTCTCGGAATTCAACACAATGTGTGACTCCGTGCATCGTGATAGGACCATAGCTAGGTGGTCAAATCAAGCTTCAAAGCTGTCTCCATGGATGGTGAAGTCGTCCATGAAAACTTCTAAGACTTTCTCTACAAGATCCGAGAAAAGATTTACCATACAACGTTGAAATGTACCCGGAGCATTACACAAACCGAAGGGCATCCTTCGGTATTCATATGTTCCGAAAGGGCATGTGAATGTTGTTTTGGATTGATCCTCCAGGTGTATGGGGATTTGAAAGTACCTAGAGTACCCGTCCAAAAAACAATAGAATTCTTTTCCCCCTAGCCTCTCTAGCATTTGATCTAGAAAGGGTAAGGGTAAATGATCCTTAAATGTCACGGCATTTAGGCGGCGATAATCGATGCAAACTCTCCACCCGGTTTGAATCCGAGTTGAAATTAAAGCTCCCTCTTTGCCTTCGATTACCGTCACCCCACCCTTTTTCGGTACACATTGAGTGGGACTTACCCACTGAGAATCGCTAATGGGATATATGATTCCCATTTGGAGTAGTTTGATTATCTCTTCTCTCACGACTTCCATCGTTGGCGGGTTCAATCTCCTTTGAGGTTGTCTAACCGGCTTTGCTTCTCCCTCAAACCGGATCTTGTGCATGCATACACTTGGGCTTATCCCCTTTAGATCCGCAATGCTCCACCCAAAAGCTCCTTTTTATCTTTGCAATACATCCACCAATCTCTTCTCTTGGTCACCCTCAAGTTGGTTTAAGATTATGAGGGGTAAGGTGTTATTTTCCCTAAGAAAAATGTACTTCAAGTGGTCGGGAAGTGGTTTTAAATTGGGTGTGGGTTGTTTTATAATGGAGGGGAGTGGTCTTTCAAGAGAAGCCTCTAAGGGAAGGAATTTGGCTTGGTATTCATAAGGAGAAGAAGAAAAACCAGGTTTCTTGGAGCTATAAACTGCGCAGGCTGCGCTGGTGAGCTGGCAGGCTGCGCTGGGTTGCGTAGGTTGCGCCCTGGGATTGCGTAGGCTGCGCCTTTGCTCGGCAATTTGTCCTCAATTTCTTCTATTTCTTCTTCCTCCATAGCTTCCTCTAATGGTTCTTCCTTCTCCAATGCTTCTATACTTTCCTGCACATCATGAGACAACAAATATCGCAATCCTTCCTTCTCGACATTGTTAGTAAGGGCCACTTCAAGTGGGTCCCTATGACACAATTGATAAACTTGATTTGCCAATGGTTCAATCACATCAAGAAAGTAACAAAAGCACAAATCATCGGTCTTTTTCATTGTCTCATATACATTGTACCTCACGATTTGTCCTTCAAATTCCACGGTCAAATTTCCATCATACATGTCAAGCTTTGTTTTATAGGTTCTCATGAAAGGCCTCCCTAGCAAAAGGGGTGTAGCCTTGGAGTCCGGTTTCATGTCTAAAACATAAAAATCGGCCGGAAACATGAACTTGTCAACCTCTACTAGCACATCTTCTACAAGGCCTTTGGGGTGAATCGTAGAACGGTCCGCTAATTGGATCACAATATTGGTCTTAGACAAGGGAGGCAATTTTAAGGTCTCATAAACGGAGTAAGCCATAACATTGATAGAAGACCCGAGTCTGGCATAGCACTAGCAAAAGCTTTGCCTCCAATTGAGTACGGTATAGTTAGCATGCCCGAATCATCACACTTTTTGGAAAGATTTCATTTAAAAATTGCCGAGGCATGCCTACTAACCGTGACCCTTTCAATTCCTTTCCTTGGCTTCCGTTTAGGGGTGCAAAGTTCCTTGAGAAACTTTGCATACCTAGGGACGGATTTAATGATAGTAAAAAGAGGGATGTTGACCTCACATTTCCTAAAAGTTTCATAAAGATCGGAGTCTTTATCAAACTTCTTGGGATGTTGACCTCACATACTCTCTTTCGATCTCCTTAATTTGATCTTTGGTGTTGGTGCTTTCATTCTTTACTTTTTCCTTGCTCAAAGGACTAACCTCTTCTTCCCCATTAGCCTTTGAGGGTGTCTCTTTCTCTTGTTCAATCACAAGCTCTTCTTCAATTTGTTGTTCAATGTTAATGACCCTCTCATGTGACTTAGCCTTTCTCTTCTTCTTGGGAGGAGATTCTAGAGTTCTCCCCTTCCTCAATGTCATTGCACTAACATTTTCCTTTGGAGGTAATGTTGTAGATGGGATGGAGTTGGAGTTCCTTTGATTGTTCTTGGCCATTTCTTGTGCAAGTTGACCAAGTTGAATCTCAAGGTTTTTCACCCTTGCATCGCTTGAGACTTTATCCGCATCCATCTTGTCAAACTTCATGATTGTCTCGGTTTGCCCTTTCATAAGCATCTTGAACATCTCCTAGGTAGATAATTCCTCATCTCCTTGAGAGGATGAGCCTCCCCCTTGAAAATTTTTGTGGTTACCTTGGTTACCAAATTGGAAGGATCCTCCTTTTGCTTGTTGAAGATTGTTGTTTCTTTGATAATTTGTGCTTTGACCTTGTGAGTTGGAGTTCTTCAAGTGATTGAATTGGCCATTTTGAAAGCTTCTTGAGGTATCCCCTCCCCAAGAAAGGTTGGGGTTGTCCCTTGACCCAATGTTGTAAGTATTGCCGCTCGGATCATACTTGTAATACCCTCCCCCATTAGGGTTCCTAGAGTTATATT
Source organism: Silene latifolia (assembly GCF_048544455.1). Classification (NCBI taxonomy): domain Eukaryota; kingdom Viridiplantae; phylum Streptophyta; class Magnoliopsida; order Caryophyllales; family Caryophyllaceae; genus Silene; species Silene latifolia. The sequence goes on from NC_133538.1 coordinate 408,956,149, forward strand.
GACCATGCATCATGGCACTCACATTCTCCTTGCTTATTCCTTGTTCTTCCATGATGGGATAAGTTTCCATTGGGTGTGGACCTTGACAATAGTTGCACTCCAATTTAGACCCTTGTGCTCCTCCTTGATTGTTTCCCACTAGTTGAGATACCATTCTTGTGAGCTCATCCACGGTTTTCTCAAGCTTGTTATTGGAAGAGGAAGGTGTCTCAATGGAGTTAATAGTCTTGGATCCCCGGGTTCTTCCATAGTTCCTTGTGCTAGCGGCCAACCTTTCTATGATCTCATTTGCCCCTGCCACGGAGTAGTTGTCAACCCCACCACCCGTAGCGGAATTTACCATGATTTGATATTGTTGGTTAAGACCATCACAAACGTTTACCAAAAGGTCATCACCACCAAGACCATGGTAGGGACATTGAGCAACCAATTTCTTGAATCTCTCCCAATAATCATACAAGCTCTCATTAGATCTTGCTCCGGAGAAGTGATGGCTTTCTTTGCATGGCTATGTCTCGAGTCGGGGTAGTACTTCCCAAGAAAAGCCGCTTTCATGTCCTTCCAAGTACGGATTGTACCCGGTTGAAGGTAAAACAACCAATCTTTTGTCGCATCTTATAGTGAAAATGTGAAGGCTCTAAACTTAAATTGATCCTCCGTGACCCCATTGGGAATGGACCCTTCACACATCATATGAAATTCGGAAAGATGGCGATTTGGATCATCTCCCGCATGTCCATGGAACTTTGGAAGGTTGTGGATGAAGTAGCCTTTTAATTCAAAATTTGCATTAGCCCCTATGGGTGGGTAGGCTATGCAAAGAGGTTGAGTGTCATTATTCCTTGCCCGGAGCTCCCTAATAGTTCTAGTATCATTCGCCATTGGAGGGTATTCTACTTCAATGGGGTCTACCGAAAGTGGTTCGAAGTCTTCTTCTTCAACTTGTCCTCCCCTTGGAGATCGTTGATACCAAGGTTTGGTGAATAACCAAGAATATGCTCCAAATGCGTCTTCTTCAACGGGAGTGAACTCACCACCTTGTTGGGAACTAGGCATAAATCTTTACACTAAAAAAATGGATTAGAACTACCACTTACTTCTAACAACAACAAGAAGATAAAAACAACCAAAAATGTATTTCACAACTCAAGCTTTTAGCTATGTTGCCCTTCCCCGGCAACGGCGCCAAAATTAGACTAGCCAAATACTAGGTGTCGTAAAAACTAGAATTAAATATCAAATTAACAATTTATAAAACCAAACTTGACTCTACACTATGCAATTAAGAATAGTAGTAAAGGGAAGTAAGGGTCGAACCCAAGAGAAGGGATTCAGACTAAAGCTTGAATTGTAAACTATATGGTAACTAATTAGGCTTCTATTAACTAATTAAGACTCTAACCACAATTGAGAGTTAATAACTAAGTTTATTAACAAACAATGGTTATGAACAATGGTAAATAAGTGGTGACATAAATGGAGAAAGGCATTTGATTGGAAACAAGCATAACAAAACTAAAGATGTAAACTTTCCTAAGAATCAAACCAACAAACACTTGATATGCAAACAACATCAATATGAGAGGAAACTTGGTATAATCCTACAAGTTCCACCCTTTCTCAAAGTATGACTCTTTTCTCTCTAAATTCATTTATCTAACAACAAACCTCAAGCAAATGATTACCACTATCTAAGCCAACAATGATAATCCTACTTAAACAACAAATTCTAACATTAAACCATGTATGAATTGTAGATAAGAGCATGAAGAGCAAAACCAATAGGAAAGTAAATGGAATATCACAAGAGTATGTCTAAGCCAACAAATCCAATGACATATTCAATTTCTACTCACAAAGGTTGATACTTTAAAACAAGATAACAACAATATGAGTTGCTTCAACCAAACATCACAAAAGTAAGAAACTTTGCGACATTCAAGCAATAGATGAGTGTTATAGAGGCAAGAGTGATCATTTCTCACAACAAAACATTCATCATGACATTCAAACATAGAAATTGAAATAAATGAAAGAGTAGAGATTAAAGAGTCAATACAATGATAAAGATGAAAGTTTGAAATGGATTACACCAAGTAGTGGAAGATTAGCCTTCCATAGTCTTCATCAAACCCAAATAACAAAGAAAGATTACAACTTGTATGAAAAACTGTTCTTAATTGTTACAAGATTCAAACCCTAAATTATGAGATTAGATGAGATGATATGATGTTCTAAGATGTACTTGAAGTCTTCAAATCTTGGGTATATATATGGCTTCACGGAAACCTAAAAAGATCCTCACTTAAGAAGCCCAAATGCGGATTAGAAAGCCCCGTAAAACAGAGCTGCGCAGGCTGCACCAAAAGTACTCTTGCCTACACAATCGGGCGCAGCTACGCGCCTCACTTGCGCAGCCTGCGCCTAAGCTTGCATTTGGAATTCTTATTTCCTTGATTCTTGACCTCTTCAATTGTTCTCAATTCTTCTCATCTTCACTCTTCACTTCTCCCAGCTCGGTATTTGACATATATGAGGTGCTTGCGCTGTCTTGACCGTGGAAAGCTTCTCCTCGACCCTCGGGTTCCGTGCATCAAATTCAAGTATAAAACCGAGGTAAAATGGACAAGTTACCTAATCATAACCAAGTATCAAACATTAGGATAACCAACCCTAAAGACCCATATTAAAAGACATGAGGGTGATAAAATCACCCTCTTTGACCGACACAAAACACTACTATCAGTATACATAGGAGAACCTACAATAGCGCCTCAGAGAGAGCGGCCTACTGGTAAACGACATATGCTTGGTGCCTCACACAACCACGAGCAAGGAAGTAGTCAGGCATATAAAAGTCAACGAATGTTGGCAGCTGTGCATGAACCTATGGAGCATGCCGAGGCAAGTATGAAAAGCCAATGTTCAATTAAAAAAGTGTTCTTTTTAAGCAGTCAGGCCATACTCTCTGTTAAATGCGTATCTTTGATGAACATTTCCGTAGCAAATTTCTGTAGTTTATATTTTTAAATAGGTAGGTTTCATTTTGAAATATGCACATAACGTAAGTCAGCGAATATAGATGGTACGTCCCGCAATCAAGAACTGCCAAACAGTACATCAAATTGTGTTGGCCAGGTTAAAGAAGCTACCCAAACACAGAACAAGCGGCAGCGTTCAAAAAAAACATGTACGTCCAATAAATACATGTGTTTATTCATGCAAATTGGCTTATACCAATTGGTCTCATGTTAAATATAGGAGGATTTAGTAAAGCTGGTAGGCACTACTGATATGAATACAGTGCATGGTTGGTGTGGCCAAGAGGAGACAACCGTTACTGCGCCGGATTCAGCTGTCTCCGGTTCAAATGTTAAGCAGCAGCGCGGCATGAAAAAAAGGTAGGTTTCGCATTAACCTAAGCTTTTATATCTACTAAATGTCTATTGGCCAAGTTCTTATTATAACCATATACATGTTCTCAGCAACTTAAAACATCTGGGCATAACGGAAACTATTGAATACAGGCAACGCTTCAAAAGGCTTGACCAAAGGACCAACAACAACGGTACACAACGGGGTTAACAATAGACCGGAAGGTTGTATCATGAATACAGAAATTTTCCCAAAAAAAGAGAAACGCCAACACAATAAGAAAAAGAGTATGGCCGTGTAGTGGTGATATAAAACTTTGAATATGAACCAGCTAGCTTGGACAGAAAACCCTGATGCTTTGGGGGTAAAGCTAGTGCCAACAGAACCAACTAGGTTGAAGCCACCAACGTACTGCACAGATTGTGGAGCCAAAAAATTTGAATATGAAGCAGAGGGTCTGTGTTGTTGTAGTGGTGATATAAAACTTTCTTGTAATGAATATCCAGAGGAGCTATTGCGTCTATATACTGCAGACATGAAGAATCTTTGCATTTCCAAACATATTCTAGACTGTATAATAACCTTTTTGCTTTCAGTTCGCTGGGAGGAACTTTTGAATCAAACACTCAAAAAGGTATTTTTGTTTTCAAGGCACAAGGACAAGTTTATCATTACTTGCCAGATCTAATACCTATGGATAGTATTCCTAGATATCTACAATTGTAATTCTATTATGGTCAACACGAAAAGGAAAATCGGCTTGGTCTGTATCCTAATTTGAATGAACAGATAGTTACTCTTCTCATGGGTCTTATGGATGATAATCCCTATGGAAATTTTTTTAAATCCTTAAAGAAGATTGAGGTGACTGAGGAGACAAGAATAGTGTTGAGTACTGACCTGAGCCATGATCAGAGAGTGTACAATGCACCAACATCTGATGAGGTGGCAGTTGTTTGGTTAGACAATACAGCTATGCAAGGAAATGAAGTTCCCCACATAATCGCGTATGGCAGGGGGGGCGCACACACATAGAATAAAGCATTTTTATGGATGGTATGACCCTTTAAAATATCCACTTCTGTTGCCTAGGGAGGAAAGTGGATGGCATCAGGGTTTAAAGAATATTTCAAGTCCTATGTTTCAGGGTGAGATGAACTCCGCATTTCCAATGTCTGCAATTTCAAACGAGGATCCTGAATCTCTTGTACAAGCAGAGGTGGCAAGTAAGTATTTTTTATTTACCGTCACATCTGTTACTAATGTGTGATGTAAACTATTGAGTTTATTGATGCGGTACTTAATAGGGGGAGGGGGTGAATTAAGTACCTTTTTAAAAAAAATAAACTTTAAAGCGAAAGGATAGTTCTCGTTCGAAACTGAGACAGTACACAGGCAAATTGAACAGTCTCGCTGACTGTTCAAACAATAAGAATTGTATTGTACTGTTCTGTTTGTATGCGTGAAACAAGATCTATAAGAGTGAACGAGAAATAAAACAAATAAAGAGAAAAGGCACGAGACACAAGATTTTTAACGTGGTTCGACCTACTCTCTAAAGGTCTACGTCCACCCTCTCTCTTATTAATATTTTCTTTATAACCAAACCCGATTACAAAGAAAACCCCCACGATCAACCCTGATCATGCGACTCGAGTACAACCTTGTACCCCAATAAAATACTCTCTCACAAATTGAAAATTACAACTCTTTTTGTCTCCTTATATAATTCACAACTTAGAACAATGGAGAACAAATAACTGCCTAGAGATGTGATATCTTAAGGACTCAAAAAAATCAGTTAAAAAGGCACGACTCAAAAAGGGGTTTTGCAAAACAATTGAAAAACCAAGCTTTTAATCTTGTTTTCAAAGTTCACGTTTTTAGTGCTTGAGTGAGACAATAATTTCTGAAAAATAATGTCTTATTTATAGGAGAGTTGGTTGTTGATCTTATCTCCTAAAATAAGGAAAAAAGATATTAGAAGATAATACAAGAATAACTTTTGGCATAAAAGATCATTTAACTTATTCTTGATGAGATAACTTCCTTCTTTTCCAAGTAAATTTTCCACAAAATAAGGAAGCTTATCTCACCAGAATATCACGTCCAAAATAATATTTCTCAACTAAAGATATTTTCAAAAAACTTTCAGAAAACAGTTTTAGTCATGCTCTTATAAGCCGTGCTGGACTGAAGAGTCTGCGGAACTGTTCAATATAAGTAAATCGAGTTGACTCAAGACTCACACCTTTACAATAACTACACTTCAAGGAATAAGACTCGATCAAAGCTTCAAGCTGCTTCCATGAATGATTTCCGTCCTTGCAAACCTATCATATTTCATGTCTAGCCAACAAGCATTAGTTAAGAGGGAAAGAAACGTTTAAGGGCTTGTCATCATTAACAAATATGGTTCAACAAATTCCCGCTGATGGCAAGTCCCTTATGACTTATATTCCCTCTTAACACAAGAATACCAAGACAATGACCAATAACATTAAATTCCATGACAATGGAAATAGGAAACATAAAAGAGCTATTAAGATCAGCTACACATAATATTAACCATTAGTTTTGGGAACGCAAAAAGAAAACACCATAGTCAAAGGTCTAAATCTAAGTAGCTACTAAGCACTATAAGTCCGCCAATCTTTCCCCCTCTTGACATCATCAAAATGAGTAGGAAGGTCAAAAAGAGTCCATGCATTCATCCACTGTCAAAGAGACAAAGAAGTAGCTACCGGACACAGTCAGATAAATATCATCATAATAAGTACAAGACAATCTATGAGAGTACCAATAGAAAACATATTCAACAAAATGATGTAGGCAAAATAAAAAGGGGTAAGGCAAGGTAAGGTAAGGATAAGTTAAACAGGCTAGGATATGTGAATGTAGGTAAGTTGGGCAAGTTTGTTGTTGATAGCCAGCATCCCTTTCTAAACCATCCCGAGACCACAAGCCACTTCCACCGAGAGAACCAACCTAGAACTAACAATGTAAATAGTCCCATGAGATGTACTAGACATGGCAGCATTATAACCCTGTCCACTCAAGCCAAACAATAACTCGAATATGCATCTTACGTAGTAATCCATTTGTCATCCTATCATCCATGGCCACCCAAAGACTATCCTCAAACAACACGTCTCTTATGTAATGAAATATAACCGAGGCAAGATTCATATGCTTAGACTTCATAATGTGATACATGATCAGAAGCAAATCGGAAATAGCGCAATTTCCCTTAGAATACACCCGAGGAGTTATGGTATGACGAATGCAATTGAACACAAATTGGTGAGTACCATCAAGGATCTGGGGACGAATAGATGTTTAATATAAGCATTTGGGTTAAAATATTGTAAAACATCAAGTGGATCAAGGCCATTCATAAGCTTCAAGGATTTTTTTTTTCAGAGCTTCCCTTTTTTGTTTCCCCTCTTCAGCCACACGTTTCTCAATCACAACCCCTTTATGATTACGATGAACTTCTTTGAAATCGATTTTGGCAAGCAAATACTAGAGGCATCAGGTCGTGTGTCACGATTTTAAGACCCCTCGATTTCCGTAGCCATTTGCTCGGAAATGGTTTCATATGGGGTTGAGATGGTGGTTGGCTAGATGATGGGTTTGGGTAAAGGAAATGGGTTTTGGGTTAAGGTAGTGGGTTTGGTTGTATTTGATAGGGTGTCATAGTGTTGGATTTGGTGGTGGTTTTGGGTTTTGGGAGTGTTTGAGTTTTATGGTGAGCAAAGAGGGTTAGGCTTTGGAGGAGTGTTTAATTTGGGTTGGTAATTGGGAAAGGAAGAGGAAGGCTTAATATAGGTATTAAGGTCGGTGGAGGTAAATAGGGTGGTTATGGAGATATGGGTAAAGCTAATAAGAATGTGGTTATGTGTATTTTGCCAAATTTGCACATGAATATGTAATCATAGTAACAACTCAAAAGACATGTCAACTTATCACTAGTCTATGTGAAAGAAATAAACGACTAGAGTAAGTAGACTACAACCAAGCTCAATAACTAAAAGGAGAATTTACCAACTCAATATCACAACTACTCCATTCTAGTCAATCATCGATGAATTAATTTTAAGACAAAATTGACTATGAGCCACTATTCAATAGACCTAATTCTAATCGGATATTCTCAAATTGTTCTTTAGCCAATAGTTTAGTGAAAATATTAAATAACTGATCTTCAGTTTTAAAAAATTTTAAGCATATGTTCCCTTTTTCTATATGATCATGAAAAAAGTGATGAACGGGATATTTGAAAAAATAAAAGCACTCGTGTTATCATATGAAAAAGCACACACTTAATAATCATACCTCAATCCCGTAATTGTTGTCTTACCCATAGGATTTGAGAACCGCAATGAGTAGATGTATTCACTTCCTTTGGTGGCTATGGTTGAGCTCTTCTGATGAATATTGGTCAAGATGTTATCTCTGGTTTAGGCGTAGATCGAACAGTACCGGTGTCTGTTTAATTTTACTCAGTTTCCTTGTTTGTGTTTCATTATTCGTCTGAGCCACTGGATGTCTGGTTTGTATCTACATTAAACCGTCTGTCTGTGTGTTCATGATCAGCTGTGCTCGTAGATTTCTCTTGATTGAACAGTTCTCTGTTCTGTTCTGTTCCCCTTGAATTTGTGGACTCTTCAACGCATGTTCCTTCTAATAACGAGGGCTCTTCTTCTAAATCAAGGGAATCATCATCTACAAATCCAATCTCGAAATCATCATCCTGTAATTGAGCATTAAGAACATTAGTTTCATCAAAGATTATATGCACACTCTCTTCTAAGCAAATGGTTCTCTTATTGTAAACTTTATAATCCTTGCTTTCTTTTGAATATCCTATGAAAACCGCCTCATCGCTTTTTGGATCAAAATTTTCCAAATTATTTTAGCCATTATTGTGAACGAAATATTTTGATTCAAAGCAGCAGAAATGTGATATGTTTGGCTTTCGCCCATAAAGAAGCTCATAAGGCGTTTTCTTAAGGATAGCTCTAATAGAATCACGATAATGAATATAAAAGTGTTCACGGCTTCTGCCCATAATTGAGCCTATTTCATGATCAAAACAGTTCAGAAGTCTGTTCTATTTCCTCCTTCTTGAGAACGATGTTATCACAACAGTTTAGCGGACTGTCTGATAGGCTTCGATCTGGTTTTACTCATCAACTCCTCGTAGGCTCTCTTCTTCTTCTTCATCTGCACATATGCTTAATGATGTTAGATATATCTTTATAACCAAGATGAAGAATACAACATACTAGGTAGTAAGCCAAGAGCTTAAAAATATACATACCAACTACCCTTTTGTACTTCCAATGATATTTGCTTAACACAAGATTAAGAGTTGAGAAGTTCTTACCATCCTTACTTGAAGTATGAATAAACTTGAAACACCTTACCAATTTATGTTTCACACCTCCACTTTGTAGGCTTTATGTGAGAGGCAAGAAAATCATTGTCCCATATGCACCTTGAGCAACGAAAGTTATTATGATCAAAGCATGTTTCTCCCTCTCACTTTAGCCTGCAAAACGAACTATACTTTGGACTTGGGCACCCAAATTAATTTGGGTCCCTTTTGGTTAGTCACTTGTGCTAATAAGTCCTTTTGAATCCACATTTTCTTGACAATCTTAAAATTTTGTTCCAAGTGACCTAATCGCTTCTTACAAGCATTAAATACATGTCCTGTTTTACCACAAAATTTGCACATGATGTACTCAGGTAGACCCACATACTTACGCTTGCAAAAGTCTCTTTCATTAGGTCCAGGTCTATTAAACCCAGCAGTACTAGAGTCGTTCTGTTTTGAATAGTCCGGTGCTGTGTTTACTTTCTGTTATGGGACCCAAAGAGTACGGTGTGGTGAACTATTTTGTTTGAAGTCAGAACGAGAGTCATAACCTAATCCAAGTTTATTAGTGTTCTTAGATTAATTAACCAGAAAGCTTAGCACAGTACCACTACCTTCCCATTTAGCAACCACATTTCGGGCATTACTCAAATCAGTCTCCAAATTCCTAACTTTCACAAGTAATTTCTTATTCTTATCAAGGAGAGCGTCATAATCAACATTGAGTCTATCAAATTTGGAACGAATTTCAGAATAAGTGGTTGAACTAGTAACATGTACTCTTTTAATCTCGTTAAGTTCCTTAGTTAAATCATGAATCTTATTAACAAGAGACTCGTTATTGGCAGTAAGTTCAGAATGAACAGCCTGGTCGAGTGTTCATTTAGTTATTTCCTTCAGATCACGTTTTAACTGAAAGTTCTCCTCCGCTATACTTTTTATTTCAGATTGCATTGCGTCAAAATGCCTTTTTTGTTCATAACTAGTGTCCAAGGTCTCATCAAGTAATATCACAATTTTATTCTTAGATAAAGACCTAATTTGAACTTTAAGATTTGAGAGATTTACCTCGTCAACGGATTCGTTATCTGATGCTTCATAATTAGCCATGAGGCACTTGATGGAGTCAACATACTTCTTACGTTGTGTCCTTGGTTTGTAAGTAGATCTGAGACAGAGCTTTTCTTCTTATTTTTTGATGGGTTCATTGTCTTCTGAATCAGACTCACCCCAAACTGCAGCAATCATTGCACGTTTGTACTCTTGCTTAGATTTTTCACGTCTATCTTTAGATCTCTCCACTTCCCATTTGGGACAATTTCGAACTTGGTGATCATGATCACCACATCCAAAACAGCCCATTCTGGACTTTGGTCGTGGTGAAGAAGATGAAGAAACAGATTTTTTCAGCTTATAACTTTCGAACTTTCCTTGATTTTGATTTCTAATTATTTTAGCAATTCGTTTAGATAGCGAGGCAACTTCCTCCTCAAGATCACTTTCATTATCACTTGAGATGCCATTCAAGGCTAGTCCCTTAGCTTTGGGTTTCTCTTTGGCAACATTATCAAGAGTTATTTCGTGTGCCATAAGAGATCCCATTAAAGCTTCATAGGTGAGAGTGGTTAAATCCCTACACTCTTCAATGGCCGTGACCTTTTGTCGCCATTTCTTGGTAAGACTTCTTAAAATTTTACGAACAATGTCCTCAGTTTCAAATTGTCGACCAAGATTTGAAAGTTCGTTAGTTATATTTGAAAAGCGTGAAGAAATACTCTTTATTGGTTCATCCTCGTGCATTCTAAAGGATTCATATTGTTGCAATAAGAGATCAATACGTTGTTTCTTTACTTGCACGGTCCCCTCATAGGCTAGTGCTAAACTATCGCATATTTGTTTGGCCGTTTTACATCCTGCAATACTAGTTTCTGATTCGCCAATTCCGGATTGCAGGAGTGATATGGCCCTAGAGTTCTTCTCCGCCTTTTTGTAATCATCGGATGTGTAGTCCTTGGGTGCTTTTACACTAGACACACCATTACCATTGGTGGTAGTGATAGCTAGGGGACCATTTTCGATGATTACCCAACATTCATAATCTGTTCGTTGTATGAAATGCATCATACGATTTTTCCACCAGCCATAGTCTGTGCCATCAAAGATAGGACATTTGACAGATTTGGAATTCATTGAGAAAAGAAAAAATAAAATGATAAACTCAAAAGGATCAAACTATTTGCGGTAAGGCAATCAAGAGCACGAGGTTCCGATACCAGTTGTTGAGTTTATCGATCCGGTACTTAAGAGGAGGGGGGTGAATTAAGTACGTTTTTAAAAAAATTAAACTTTAAAGCGAAAGGATAGTTCTCGGTCGATACTGAAACAGTACACAGGCGAATTTAACAGCCTCGGTGATTGTTCAAACAATACGAATTGTGCTGTACTGTTCTGTTCGTATGCGTGAAACAAGATCTATAAGAGTGAAGGAGAAATAAAACAAATAAAGAGAAAAGGCACGAGACACAGGATTTTTAACGTGGTTCGACCTACTATCTAAAGGTCTACCTCCACCTTCTCTCTTATTAATATTTTCTTTATAACCGAACCCGATTACAAAGAAAACCCCCACGATCAACCCCGATCGTGCGACTCGAGTACAACCCCGTACCTCAATAAAATACTCTCTCACAAATTGAAAATAACAACTCTTTTTGTTTCCTTATATAATTCACAACTTAGAACAATGGAGAACAAATAACTGCGTAGAGATGTGAGATCTTAAGGACTCGAAAAAATCAGTTAAAAAGGCACGAATCAAAAAGGTTTTTGCAAAACAATTGAAAAATCAAGCTTTTAATCTTGTTTGCAAAGTTCACGTTTTTAGTGCATGAGTGAGACAATAATTTCTGAAAAATAATGTCTTATTTATAGGAGAGTTGGTTGTTGATCTTATCTGTAATACTACGGTTTTATGAGTTTCTGGGTACTCTATCGAGTGGGGCTTACTCTGTCGAGTAAGCATGTTTTGATTTACGAATCAGTGTTCTGCCTGTAGGGTACTCGATCAAGTAGCCTTGGTACTCGATCGAGTAAGTGACACTCGATCGAGTATGTTAGTTACTCGATCGAGTAAGTCGGTTAACGGGTTATATCTCACCGAATTTTGTTAATAATGTGAATTAGTATTTATATTACGCCGTCATCTTTCATAAACACTTTTTATAAACCTAATACACGCAAAAGAGATTGCGAACTACGTTGTTCTTCCTATTCGCATTATTGGCAAATCCCGGAGCTAGAGAAGTCGAATTTCATCGTTCTTTGTATCATTGTGATCCTTGCGTCAAGGGTAAGTCCTACGTACCATTTTTATAGCATTTGGTTAAGGTTGTTTAAACCCTAATTTTGGGATTGGGGATTTTCTATGTTTATGTTGATGTGGTAGTGATTGTATGATTATGTGTATAGGAGGAGGGTTCGTAGAGGAAAGGTTTTGAGACAGCTGCTAGATCGTCTGTTGTTTGTGTTGCATTCCAGGTAGGGTTTCCCTACTCAGTAATAGTTACATGATTGTGTGGTGATTGTTATTGTTATTGAGTAATTATCGTACTGGAATTAGTTGTTGGTAATTGTTGGTGTTGTGACGGTAGTTGTTTATTGTCGTTAACTGTTGTTGTATCTGTCTGTGTTCTTCGGGGTGCGTCCCTGGCTGAGTGGAGTCACTTGCGGGAGTGGTTTCACGCCCTTGATTCGCCTCCTGTGGAACCCGCCACAGGAGAGATATGCACATTAAGGAACATGGGTTTATCGCTCGATGAGATGAGCGGGGCTTAGGTGGTAACGGCTGCGATCCCCCACTGGCGGTGTGGAGTACCTGTTGCGATGGGTACTCTGGCAGGGCTACATACTTTAGTGTGTAGTCAGTTGTGTGGAGATTGATGATGGAGACTGGGGATTGATGTGTTGATTGAGCTGCTTGGTATTTGCTTCATGTTGGTTTGTATCGTGTAATTAGTACTGACCCCGTTTAAATGTTTTAAAAACTGTGGTGATCCATTCGGGGGTGGTGAGCAGTTATTGAGCAGGTATGATATGACGCGTATGGGATAGCTGGGATGAGTCATCACGTGGCAGTTAGAAGTCTTCCGCTGTGTCAGACGATGTTTTATAGCTTTGATAGTTTTAGCAGTAGACCGTCTGAGAATCTTGTATTTCAGTTTAAGAGTTTTGGTTTTGATCATGAAATCACTTTAAACTATATTGTTATTTAAATTATGTTTATTCATTGTCATTTGATTATCATTACCTCGGGTAACCGAGATGGTGACGTTCTTATACCTTAAGTGGTCCTGGTAAGGCACTTGGAGTATGGGGGTGTCACAAAGTGGTATCAGAGCGACGATCCTGAAACCTGTAACCAATGAATCTAATGAACATAGGGAGTCAATTAAAATGAACCCGGGGTAGAAGTTGTAGGAGCTAATGCAAAGGCTTGGGAGACGTCCTAAAGTCGCGAACTCGCCTTACAATTTTGAACCGGTCACCATGGGATATGAGTCGGGATCGCTATATGTTTATCTTGTGAATTGTGCATCTTTGTAGCAAAGTGTGGTATGAATCGGTGGATGTATGTATGTGGAGAATGAGAAATGTGTAGAGAAAGATGATAATGAGGTGATGTTATTCATTATTGATTGAAAGCATGATAGTTGTTTTACGATATGGCATTATAGAAATACGCAAAGAAAATTTGTTTGATTTGAGTTATACATAGAGTTATGTATACATATATGTTGTTGGTAGTGTTGTACGAGTTTATATAGCTGAAACTTTGAGTAAGAGCATGAATAATTGGTGGAAAAAGATAATAATTGTAGCATGACAATATGATTTTTGATAAAGCATGTTGTATGATGGAAGAGATTTTATAATGTTGTTATGCTAGAAACACGTGAATAGGAGACTTAATGTTATATATTTGTGATTTTGTTTACGTAAAGTTATAGAATAAAAACATGTAAGTAATACATGCTTGGTAAATTGAATGATGCATGTGCATAATGGATGTTGTTGCTTGGCTTTTAAAGATAGTAACATGTGGTTAGGGATACTGGTTTTATGAGCATCGAGTTGTTTTTGTTTACCTTGTTGTCGTTTAATTTGTTTGGAAGTAAAATCAAGTAGTTGTGTTTTCGATTATATAGAGGTTGACTTTAAACTGTTATAACTTGAGATGAATAATTTATTTTAATGTGATTCCAATTGTAGGTGATATCTTATTCTTTTACGATTCTAACGATAGGTCACACTCCCAAAACGACTAAGAAACGAGTGAGTTATGACCGTTTTACGAAAACTGGACAATGCTGAGAAATGCGTAGGGTACTCGATCGAGTGGCCCTTACTCGATCGAGTGCACCTTGATACTCGATCGAGTACCCCTTACTCGATTGAATAGCCCTGGTAATTTGTTTTACGTGCTTCTGACCTTCACCCACTCGATTGAGTAAGTCACTCCCTCGATCGAGTGGCCTGTACTCAATCTAGTGACCCCTGTTTTGGGTCATATGCTTATCTTTTAACTTCGTTGCATATTATGTTTAATTCAAAGGTGTTATTTTACTTCTTTATGCATTGTTTTACATGTATGTTGGTTTTGATGTGTAAGTTACCCAATCTTATGGTGTAGTGAGTGGCACCTGTGGTGAGTATGAATTCGGTGGGAGGACATGAGTTATGTGTGGTTGTGATGGATAGTGGAAAAGCAAAGAAGGATTGGTAAGGCTTATTAAGGCATGGAGCATGTTTTGTGAGAAGATATGAGTGATATGATTTTGTGTTGAGTAATGTAAAAGTAATTAAATATGGGCAAGGGATGATGTGAGTCTAAGGTACGTGAGAATGAATAGATTGAAAGGGAGAATGTGGATAGTAGCAACTTGAAATGTGTAAATAATTATGGAGGGAGATGGTTAGGAATTCTGTTGGTTAAGACTATATAATGAAAGGTCGTTTTAGAGGGATTGAGAAGAGTGGTATATAGTGAACTTAATGGAGACATGTCGCGACGTGGATTTGCAGATAGTGACTGAGTTTGGGAATTTGTGTTATCAAGAGGTGAAACTAACGTGTGATTTCCTTGGGCAATTAACGGTATGTTGGACCTTTAGTCCTAATTAATTATTTTGATAATGACAGTAATGATTTGTATGTGGACTTAATATTATAAACATATGCGTGTAATTGTGTGCTTAAGTCTTAATTTAGAAAGGAACAATTACAATGACGCAAGCTTGAAGTATTGGTCCAAGGAGGTTTTACTTCAAAGACATTTGATCGTAATGTTCAAGATCAAGACCAAATAACAACCACGAGACTCAAGATGCGAGACTTGTGAAGAGACGATTCGTTTACTGAAGATCTACTGAAGATTAGATAGTATAGGTCGTCATCCGGTAATGGTTTTACTTTGTTTGATTTAAAGGTTAGTGAAGTTATGACCTTATAGCCATAACTTCATTGCTAGACAAAAATGATGCGTTAATTTTTGGAAAATATATTTTTAATGTTTTATAAGAATAAGAGAGTATTTATTTAATTGGAATTAATTAATAAGAATTTAAGTTGAATAAACTATTGGTTTGTAACAAGATATTTATGTCGTCATGCAACCTAGGGTTTCAACTAAATTCTATCTCGATTTGTTGTGGACTATGGAAGCAAGAGGGACCGAATGGGCCGGCCGAACCCTAGTGGCCTAAACCCTAGGAGGCCGAATTCCTCCTACCCTTGCCTCTTACTTGTTCGTCAAGACATTTAGGGTTTTATACATTCCAGAATATTCCTAAACCCTAATTCCCTACAACTATAAATACCTCTCTTTCAACAATTAAAAGTGACACACATATACACTTTCAAAGAGAAAAATATTTAAGCAAAATTTATTTGAGCCTTAATTCTTATTTTATAATTTGCTTATACAAAAATTGCGCATCAAGTTTGTCAATCACTCAAAGAGAAATCGTTATAGGATACTAAGTACACAAAGATATTGTACTCACTCGCATAACCTGAGATTAGTATTTATCGTTGTACTTTTCTTATTAAAGTAAGAGCAACCTAGAGTATTTAGCGATACTCAATCTTAGTTATAATCATATAGTTGATTATACGAGTGGATTGATAATTTTTGTAATTCGTAGAAAGGTACTAAAAATTATTAATCGAGAATAGTGGACGCAGGTTTCGACTTGTGAAACTGAACCACTTCAAAAATCCTGTGTGTCTCTCTTTCTCTCTCTCTTTATTTTTGTTATTTCGATTTTGCACTTATTAGTATAACTAATTAGTTGATTTTAATCAATAAAATCAAATAATTAATTTTACATCATATATTTCGAAAAAGCGGTCATCGTTTTTAATACTCAATTCACCCCCCCCCCCCCCCTTTCGTATTCGATCAATAGATTCCTCAATTGGTATCAGAGCCTTGTGCTCTTGATAAGCCTAACGGCTAGAGTCTGATCTATTTTTTTGAGTCTATTTATCTTTTTTCCGCTGCATTTATTTTTTATCAAATGGATTCCAAACACCTTAAGTGTCCTATATTCAATGGGAAGAACTATGATTTATGGAAAAATATGATGACCCACTTCATTAAAGGAAACGACTGGGAGTGTTGGTTGATTATCAAGAATGGTCCGAATAAGATCTTACTTGCAACCAATAATGGCACTACCGTCGAAAAGAAAGAAGAAGACTATATTGAGGCGGATTATAAAAAGGCTGAGAAGAATTCAAAAGCAATAAGCTTATTGCAAAACGGTATGATTGCTACTGAATTCGATCGTTTCTCAACCAGTTCATCTGCCAAGGAAATATGGGATGGTCTAGAATTAGCCTATGAGGGAACCGCTGTTGTCAAAAAGCAACGTATGGCATTACTAATGCGAAAATACGAGCTGTTTGCCATGGAGCAAAACGAGTCAGTTGATAGCATGTCCTCTCACTTTTCTAGTATCATTAATGAGCTAAAGAATTTAGGAAGAACATTTGACTCCGAGGAAATTGTTAGAAAAATTCTTAGAAGTATGTCTCGCAGATGGAGACATAAAGTGTCTGCCATAGAGGAATGTAAGGACCTAACTTCGTTATCCTATCAGGAGCTACTCGGAACCTTAATGGCTCACGAGATTACTCTGAATCAGGATGAGGAGGAAGCTGGCACAAGCAAAAAGATGGCCTTACAAACTGAGTCTAGCAAGATTGATGATTCTTCAGATATTGAAGATGAAACTGCGTTGCTTGTTAAACGTCTTAAGAAAAGGTCTTTCTTTCAAAATCAAAATAAGACAAATAACAAATCAAAGCAAACTCCCAAGAAAACTGTTGAGTCAAAAGGGTCTTTCTCTAACCCTGGATGCTTCAAGTGTGGTGATAATGATCACATGATCAAAGATTGCCCTACATGGAAGAAAATTAAAGACAAAAATCAACGTGACAAAACAAAGAAGGAATCCAAGCAAGTCTTGATGGCTTATTGTTGGGGAGACTTGGACGCTGAGAATGACGAGTCCGAAGAAGAAGAAGAAGAAGAAGAAGTCAATCTTTGGCTAAGTAGCGTCAGTATTGACCTATTCTCCGAAAGCGACAATGAAAGTAATGCTTCAAATGCTGAGATGTGTCTTGTTGGAAATTCAGATTCAGATTCAGAGGATGAAGAGGTAAGTTTTCTTGAAGTCAAAAAGCAAGTTAAGAAACTTTCTAAGGATAATTTAATTAAGTATTTTGAACAATCCCTTGATCATTGTCATGAACAAAGTCTAGAGTTAAAAGACCTTAAGGAACAAATTCTAGACATTGCTGAGGAAAACCAACTTCTAAAAGCCAAAGCCAAAAAACTCAAATATAAAGTTATGGCTACCCCAGCAATAACTTCAGACATGACAAATGCTGAGAAAAATACTCTTGAATCAAAAGTTAAGGCTAGTAATGCCATAACTTCAAAGCTCAAACTCAACATTAAGCATCTTCAAGCTAAAGTTACAGCTAGTGATGCTATAACTTCTGAGTTGAAGAAAATCAATAAGATTTTAAAAGATGAACTCAATGGCAAAGATAGTGTGGTTTCCGAACACAAGAGAGAAATTATATTTCTCTCTAAGCAATTGAAAGAAGCTAGTGATAGTATGTCTGAACTTAAGGAACTACATGAAAATGAGAAACGTGTCTTGAATGAACGTTTTGATAAATTTCGTGAATATTTTGAGAAAGGTAACTCTTCCAAGGATTCAAGTGTAGATTACTAGAAATGTGAAAAAGAAATTGAGTCCTTGAAAGAATTACTCTTACATGCACGAAAAGTTCATGACAAATGGGAAGGAAGCACAAAAGTTTTAAACTTCCTTACTGAACAATCTGATAATAACATGAAGATGGGACTTGGTCATGAATGCTATAACCGTAGAGACCATGATAAATGCAAATCTAATCCTTCTGATCATGATTTTAGAAAAATAAAATATGTTAATCTTCCAGAATACTTGATTTGCAATTATTGTGGCTCTACTGGACATATTCAAGTCAATTGTGTCAAACTTGCTTTGGATAAGCAAAAGAATGTCGAAACTGTTAAGACTTGTGATTTCATAGTGGAAGATGATGTCTCAACTATAGATGAATCTAACGACAACGAAGAATGAAATAATGAGTTTAGATGGACTTATGATATGGCTTTTGATTACTCATCTGTTCCTTCAAAATCAAACAAAATAAATGAGAATCGAAAGCATACATTCAAGCCTAAAGTTCATAACTCTAAACCTAGAGCGTCTCATGAAGGTACTAAACCTAGAGCTACTTTTGTTAGAACTAAACCTAGCGTACCTTATGTTCCGATTGTTAGACAAAGACCAAGACAACCCAATGTTAAAACCAAAGGAATAATAAGACAAGTATGGGTTAGAAAGGATCAAATATATAGAGTCACTAACCATAAAGAACCCAACTTAGCTTGGGTACCTAAAAGTTGTATTTGATTCATTTGCAGGTAGTAGTGAAAGAAAATAATCTATGGTATCTCGACAGTGGATGCTCGAGACACATGACAGGAGACAAAAATATTTTTCTTTCACTAGAGCCCTTCTTCGGTGGCAAAGTTACCTTTGGAGATAACAAGAAGGGTAGGATTATTGGAGTAGGAAAAATTGGAATTTCAACCTCCCATTCAATTGATAAAGTATATCAGGTAAGTGGTCTTAAACATAACTTACTCAGTATTTCTCAATTATGTGACAAAGGTAATAAAGTTGTTTTTCATGCCGATGTTTGTCGTATCATAATTGAAGGTACTAGTAATGTTTTACTTGATGGTCACCGTATGAGGAATGTGTATATGATTGACTTAAATATTGTCAATACAAATTCCTTCTCGTGTATGAAAGCAACCTCGGATGAGTCTTGCTTGTGGCACAAGAGGTTTGCACACAATAGTCCAACTATTTTAAAGAAACTTAAGTCCATGGATTTAGTTGAAGGCTTGCCCTCAATTAAATTCGAGCAAGAGACAATGTGTGACTTATGTGCCCGTTGCGAACATGTTATATCCTCATTTAAACCTAAAAGAGTAGTTAGCACTAAACGACCACTTGAGATGGTACACATGGATTTATGTGGACCTATGAAAGTTAGAAGCCGTGGTGGATCAAAGTATATATTTGTTCTAGTCGACGATTACTCAAGGTATGTCTGGCCAATCTTTCTTTCTTCTAAAGATGAAACTTTCGATGAATTTGTGGTATTAATGAAGCTTGCCCAAAATAAATATGACAAAAAGCTTATTTCGATTCGGACGAATCATGGCACGGAATTTGATAATCAATTGTTTATAGAATTTTGTAGGGAAAATGGTGTGGGGCATAACTTCTCCGCACCACGTACCCCACAACAAAATGGTGTTGTGGAACGTATGAATCGAACCCTAGAGGATATGGCTCGCACTATGCTTTTGTGTAGTGGCCTCCCTAGAAGTTTTTGGGCAGAAGCTGTTAGTACCGCATGTTATGTGCATAATAGAGCTATGATCCGACCTATCTTGAAAAAGACTCCCTATGAACTTTTAAGAGGGAGAAAACCCAATATATCACATCTCCGTTGCTTCGGGAGCAAATGCTTTATTCACAATTGATACGTGCATTTTGTATAGTCTTTTTAGCCTATTTCAGCACGTATTTCCATGCATTTTTATACTGTTTTTATAGTATTTTGCCCCGAATTGGCTACTTTGGTTCGTTTTGTCCGTTTTGTAGAAATGAATGCGAAAGTAGTGGAATTGTACCCTTTTTCGTCCTTTTTGCATGCATTTAGAGGAGACGGGATTTTCCAGAGTGAGATACTGCGTTGGGAAGCGTCAAGGCACGGTTTACGAGGTAGTCGGTGACGAATCTGAGCTGAAATGAAGACAAAAGACTCGATCGAGTGGTTTATTCACTCGATCGAATGGTTTCTGCATCCCCAGTTGGTCGATCGAGTAGTTTTCTACTCGATCCAGAAGTTGATGAAAAGAGAGTTACTCGATCGAGTAACTATTCTACTCGATCGAGTAGATTGTGCTGAGGTTTGCTCGATCGAGTGGTTTCTGCTGTTATGGGCTTTAATAAGCCCGTGAGTTGATTTATTTCGATAAACTTATCTATTTTCCTATTTAAGCACGCTTTACTAGGTCATTAGCATCTATCTTTTATCTTAATCAGTTTTACACAGAGAACTTTATTACGTTGCTTTTCCTTATTCACTGTAACTTTACTTTGGGATTTACTTTGCTCGGATTCGATCGTTCTTTACGCCGGATTCGCATGATAGTAATTCCTTCCTCTTCACTTAATAATAATCAATCATTTGTTTGCTTTAATTGCTTGTTTACCTCATTTAATCCTTTGCCCTAATTTACTTTTATGCATCTTATTGTTTATTTCATTATGTTTATTGTTAATTCGTTGTTGATTGTTAGTTTTGATATTAATAGCAATATGAGTAGCTAAATTTAATGCATGTTGGGATTAGGGGATCTGCGGTAGGAATGTGACGATGTAGTAAATGAAATAGATGAATTAATTGTGAGACTCTGTCACCATAGCAATTTAATTGTATTTATCGACTTAGTTGAGTGCACGCTTCTGAGTCATCTCTTTAATCTGGCTAAAATTAATCCTAGATCGAAAGATTGGACTAAATAGGCCTGCTATGAACAGTAGACTACCCTGGCGAGAATAAAAGTTAAGTTAGTGGTATTTTAGGATAGAAAGTGGACCGAAAGGACCTTTCCACATCCGTCTTGCATTAATTAAATGCCCGAGTTATTTACACCGAGTCAACTGGACTACCGTAGTGAACCGAATTTCCGACATGTCCCTTCTCTATCTGATAGTTTAATCCTATTTCCTTGCCTTTACTGCTCTTGTCTCTATTTCTCTTCCTTTAACCCCTTGTAGTTTAGAAAACAATTCAAACAACCCCCCCCCCCCCCCCATTTGTGACCAAATAGACGGACTTTTACAGATATCTTGCCTCCCTGAGGAGATCGACCTGACTTCCCTAGGTATATAGTTAGTTTAGTTAGTTTATTTTTGATAGGTACATGACAGACGTATCAAATTTTGGCGCCGTTGCCGGGGAGGCAATTGCCCTATCTGTTTTTGTTTTGTTTATTTTATCCGTCTCAGGGAATTTTTATTCCTTGAGGCAGTTCTTACTTATTTTCTTTCAGTGTTGTTTATGCCCAGGTCAGACAGGTTTGAGTTAGTTTCAGCTGATTCAGAACCAGAGAGGCTATTCAGGCATAGACTCCGTCTGCAGAGAAAATCACGAAAGGAAGACTTGAGTACTTTCGAGCCAGGGCTAGATCATTCTCTTTTCACAGAAGACATTCCTATTTCTACCGATCAACCAGTAAAGATGCCAAAGCTTTCTAGTCATTCGGTACCTAAAGCAACTTCGATTCCAAAAGGTTTCAATCTCCAGACTGAGGATGGGAATACATTCGACATCCGTCCTTCCTACATCAATCTGGTGGAGAGAAATCTTTATAGAGGTGTGGCAGGTGAAGACTCGTGGAAGCACATGGAGGTCTTTACAGACTACTGTTCTACTATCCCTGCCACTAAGGGGGTAACTCAAGACAAGATTAAGGAGGTTCTATTTCCTTTCTCTTTGACCGATTCAGCCAGGGAGTGGCCGACTGACTTGGACCGCACAGCTGCAGGGGTTACAGATTGGGAGTCTCTTGCTCTTGCCTTTTACAAGAGATATTTCCCTCCACAGCGCACCAATCTGCTGAGGGCCAAGATTACCAGTTTTAGGCAGGCTCCCGATGAGACTTTATATGAGGCGTGGTCACGATTCAAGAAGTTGGTGAGGTCTATTCCTCACCATGGTTTTGACCCATGGTTTATAGCTAATCAGTTCTACAATGGGCTGTATGACGACCACAGAGCCATACTTGATGCGGCATCTAATGGGAGATTCCAGGAAAACACCGATGATGATAAGGGATGGGCCCTTATTGAAGAAATGGCGAATCACAGTGCTGAGTATGGAAACCCGAGGGATAGTATAAGAACAGTTCATGCAGTCGATAAGCAGGTTGTGGCTCAGCTGGAAGCCATGAATGCTAGATTTGACAAGTTGGAGTTACAAGTTGCTGGGGAGCCTCAGACGGTCCATGTTCTTACTAGAGGAGAGACCGTTTCATGTGAGAGATGTGGGAGTAATGATGGCCACACTGCTGTTGGGTGTCTTGTGGAGAAGGAACAAGTCCTTGCCTTTCAGCAATATAGGCAAGGAGGGGGTTCCTATTACAACAACCAAGGGGCAGTCCATCCCAATTTGAAGTAGACTAGTCAAAATGTGCTCAATCCTACCCCTCCTCCGCACCAGTAGCAGCCGTATATTCCTCCACATAAGAATCAACAAGGCTTTCAGAAGCCTCCTTCCTTCCCTCCTCCCAATCACAGTGCATCATCTTCCGGTGGGGTGAGTGAAATAGATGAGCTTAAGTCTATGTTGCAGTCCTTTACAAAGCAGTGACAGCTGAGTGATCAACAAAAAGATGCGTCCATTAAGGTACTTGAAACTCAAGTTGCGCAACTAGCCACGAATCAATCCACAAGAAAGCAGGGTCAATTACCGACTCAAAATGAGAAGAATCCACATGAGACGGCAAATTTAATCAATTTGAGAAGCGGTCGTTCATATGAGGGACCGGAAGTGTTGAAATCAGACCCAAGGAAGGCTATAACTGATGATAAACAGTGTTCTGGCGAAGAAAATAAGATGACGGCTAAGAAAGTACTCGATCGACTGGTTTCTGGAGGTCGATCGAGCAGTTTTGATGGTCAAAGTACTCGATCGAGTGGTTTTTCTACTCGATCGAGTGAACAGGAAAATGAAGTTGTTCGATCGAGTGAGATTTCCACTCGATCGAGTGATATTAATGAAGAAACTACTCGATCGAATCGGATTATTGGTCGATCGAGTAGTTTAGATGACGGGAAGCTTGTTCGAGAGCCTGCTAGTGCTCGATTAAGCGAGAAGTCACCTGAAAGACCTCGTTCGAGAGGTAAGAAGCGTCCAAAGGATACAGAGCTTACTCCGGGTGATACATTGGAAGAGAGAAACAAGGGACTCGAGATACCCATCACGGTTCCCTTCCCGAGGCGTCTGCAGAGTACTAAAACTAATCAACAATTCGGCAAATTTGCCAAACTTCTGAGAAGCTTAGAAGTCACTGTACCATTCACCGAATTGCTGACAAAGGTACCCTCTTACCTTAATTTTATGAAAGAAATTTTATCGCGTAAGAGGAATATTAGTGATAATGAGACAGTAGCTTTAACTGAGATAGGGACGGCCCTATTTCAAAATAAGTTACCTCCCAAACAGTCAGATCCGAGTAGTTTCTTAATTCCGTGTCATATCGGTACCCATTTGATTGATAACGCGTTATGTGATCTAGGCGCTAGCGTGAGTGTCTTACCGTTGTCTCTGGCTAAGAGACTTGGTTTGACAAAGCTGAGTTGCACCAACATGACTATCCAGATGGCCGACCGTAGTATATCACGGCCACTAGGTATAATAGAAGACATACCTGTTCAGATCGGGAGGTTCTTTATTCCCGTTGATTTCGTTGTCTTAGACATCCCCGAAGATGCACACACCCTATTATTTTAGGGAGACCATTTTTGTCTACTGCCCGTGCAGTAATAGACGTCAGGGATAAGACTCTAACTTTTCAGGTAGGGGACGAGGAGCTGATATTCCATCAGTCTAAGTTCTGGAGGGCTCCCATGCAAGCTCAGCCTTGCAATGCCCTCTCTTCTATTGACCCTATTATTGACACTCCAGATGAAAATTTGGAGTATTATGCTGCTATTGTTACCCCTCCGCCTCAGGTTGAGAGCAAAAAGGAGGAAAGTTAAATCTGTTTCCTTCTGCCGCAGTACGGATGAAAGCAATGAAGGAGCTGTCAAAGGACATTGTGAAATTAAAGTCAATCAAATTGGGAGTGAGGATGCTAAAGACGGTGATAAAGGAGCAAGGATGAGGAAAGTTCGTGCATATGTGGATGTGAACTATTCTCCTCGTACTGAATTAAATGATTCAAATTCACGCTCATGGAAGTTGAAGAGGACAATCATTATTGCTGAGATGACGTCCTCCAGTCAGGAGCCCTCCAAGGGGCTACTGAAGTGCATTGGAAAGTGAGCGGGGAAATGCCCTGTGTAACACCTTGTAAAAACAATTTTTAAATTTTTCGTTGAATTTCTTTTATTGCTTTTAATTAGGACAATTAGCTTTTAGACAGTTTTTAGCGTAGATTTAAGACTATAGACTGTTCGTATGCGTATTTGGTATTTTGGGATATTTTTGCACGTGTTTTTATGCAGGTTTGGGGAATTTTTATGCATTTCGAAGGAAGAAATGACGAATTAAAAAGCTTACGAGAGAAAAAGAACTCGATCGAGTACTTTTTGTACTCGATCGAGTGGATTCTGGTCGATCGAGTGATCCTATTCTAGTCGACCGAGTAAAGCATATAAAGGGATTCTCGACCGAGTAGAATTCTACTCGATCGAGTAGGTGAAGCATCAAAGTCCTCGATCGAGTAGTTTTAAACCACTCGATCGAGTGAATTCGCAGAGGACACAGGGAAACTCACTTGTTTTTGTTTCTAATTTCATTTTCCCCCAAATTTTCGTCTAACCCTTCCTTATTTGCGATCAAAACTCCCCCAAATCCCCATTTTAATTGCTCTAAATACCAAATCCGTCACCTACATTCTGTTGCTTGCTAATTAATCTTTCAAAACCCCTTATTTCCCCCTTGATTTGTGCTAGTTTACACGGTTTTATAGCGGGTTTAGGGTTTGCGTTTTTTCGAACAAAAATCGCCATCTTTGCTTGTTAATTGAAGATTAATTGCAATTTGTAGGTTTCTCCTCATCAAGTAAGTGATTACTCCATCCTCATTGCATTTTAATTCCTGTTTATTTTGAATTTTTATGAGGTAAATTCAGAATTAGGGTTCGAAATTCACTGTGCAAGTCGATTTTTCGACTTTAACTGTCATTATTGGCCCTTGCTTGTCTTGCTTGATGATCATTCCCGCTTCCTCATTGCTTTAACATGCTTCAATTCGAATTTTACGCAAAATTTGCGATATGGGTTCAGGACAGTCGAAATTTTCGACTGTCATTATGGTTCTTGTTGCTGTAATTTGCCTAGTAACTTCATTGTTGCTTAATTGCTGTTGTTGTTGACTGCTATCCCGCCCCTATCGATGCTTAGATGCTGTAATTCGGAATTTTTGAGGAATTTTGGGAACTTTGTGCTGTAAGTCGAATTTTTCGACAGGTAGGGGATTTGTCATGCTGTTCACATGCTGGTTTTCTTGCTGTTTAGCCACTGTTAGCCGCTGTTTTTCTTATCATATCCCCTGCCCTTTGTATACAGGATGGATTCTAGCTCACTACCTTCCACCAACTCGTCTTCTAGTCCATCCATGTCTGAGACGGTGGCCCCTGCTGTTGCCACCGCCTCCGCTTTAGTTAGTACCGCAGCCCCTGTTTTCCTAGTTTCAGATGTCGATCTTGTGTTTACCCGACTAGCTCTGCTTTGCTAGCTCGGTTTATTTCCACTTCCGTTACGGCCACCACCACTGCTAGCACTGCTGCTAATCTTTCTTTAGTGGTGGCCCCAGCAGCCACAGCTTCTACTCCAGCCGCTGTTTCCACACCTTTGGCGGACTCGTTAGCAGTTGTAGCTGCCTTTAGAGCAGCCCTGGTTCCTCACACCGTCACTGCACGGGCTTCTACTTTGGGTTCCAGAGGCCGGGGCCGAGGTCGTGGACGTTTCCGTTCTACGTCAGCTCCCGCTACTTCTACTGCTCGCTCCTTCTACCTCGGGTCTTTGCTCCTTCTACTCACAGCACGGTCACAGTCCGAGGGGACACCTCCCTCGACTCTCACCCAGACTACCCGCAGGTAATTTTTGTTAACGCTTTACATCATAAGAAGTTTTATCACCTGCTAGGCTGCGAGTTTGTACCTTCTCGATTTTTAGAGAAATCGGCACTTGAGAGACTCGGCATCTACGAGTCGGTTTGTGATTTACTACGGGGCACGGGGATAGCCGGACTCATCACTATGAGCGGCCGTACCTTTCTGGAGCTGAGTCTTGAGTTTCTCAGCTCCTTTACCTTCTCCTCAGGGGCACACGATGCTGACCCCACTAGTTCTTTAGTGTCTTTCCGGTTGTTTAACCGGACTTTTCAGATGACTTTAGAGGAGTTTGGTCGCAGACTTGGCCTCTTTTCTACGGGTGAGACTACACCCCCTAGGAGAGTCTTTCGTCAGCTTTGGCGGACCCTGGCCCAGACCACTTTTACCGAGCGAAAGCTCCAACAGGTCCACCTTCCCCCTGTTCGTTGTTTTCTTAGATTGATGGGGAGCACTATCTTCGGCCTAAAGGAGCCGAACAACATCACAAACACCGAGCTCTCCATCTTGGGTGGTTACCTTAACGTTGACTGTGAGGGTCCTTTTACCCTCAACATAGCTTACTTGACCGCCCAGTACTTTCAGGCCCAGGGGCTGAAAGAGACGGGATCTATTGCCTGCGGTGGCATAGCCAACATTCTTGCCCATTCCTTCTTCCCCGTTTGGCCTCGTGACTTGCAGTACCTCGAGGGAGAGAGGTATCTGAGTCTGGATTCTATGCTTTCTCAGCATTGGCTGACCCCAGACTACCAGACATGGAAGATAGACGGCTTCCTGTCTATAGACTTACCCTGTGACACTCTCCCCCGTCTAGCCCCTCTCGCCATCGTTGCTAGGGCGCCCGACTTCCACCACTGCCTGACCTTCACCTTCCACTCCGACCACCTCCCACTGCACCCGCCGCCAAGAAGCGGCGTAGAGTTGAGACTGGAGAGGGGTCCACACCTTCAGGGAGTACCCAGCCTTCCACGGCTACTCCCATCCCGACCCCTACTCCCACCACTACTACTACTCCCACTCCCACCGACCAGACACAGGCACAGCCGGTCCTACCGGCTACCTTTGTACCACCTCCTCCCTTTGTGGCATCCGCGGTCATGGACCAAGGGCGCCGTGACGGTTTGTTGCTTGAGATTGCAGAGCGTCAGGCTCGTATGGAGAGGGACATCGCCCTGGCCTTGCACCCTCTGTACGAGTACCACTTGCGGTGACACCGTCCGATCCCAGAGGGTTGGCCACACCCTTCCTTCTACCGGTACCCAGCTGAGGGGTACCCGGAGTCTGCTGAGGAGGAGGAGGACGAGGACCCGGAGGTGGCTGTGGAGAGAGCTCGAGCTGAAGAGCGGAGGAGGAGAGAGGAGGAGAGAGATCCTGAGTTCAGGGTGGAGGACGTCCGCGACAGCGACGACGACGCTGACGAGTAGTTACTGGTCTACTCACTTCCCCAGTTTTCTGTCTGGTTTGGGGAAGTTCGCATTTTGTATGTATATCTTACTCTTTTATTTTGTCTCCTTTTTATTTATTGTTTTTATTTTCCTATTGGTTGTATATTCTCGTTCCCCTGTATATATCTGCTGGTGTATGCTGGAGGACAACGAGGGCGTTGTCCGTTTTGGTTTGGGGAGGGTATTGCATCCTTTTGAGTCTGCATCTGCATTTGTTTTGCATTCACGTTTATTTTTCAGCTTGCATTGTTTGTTTATTTCATTAAAAATTCAAAAAAAAATCAATAAAAATTAGAAAATTTCAAAAATTTCACGTTTATTTTTGCATATAGGTTGAGTCGGAACGGTAGATTTCCGTGATGATAATGCACTATAACTTGTCATTTTCCTTGAGCCTTTCACTTTATTGATAGTTATTAGCTTTGTCATACGCATAGTCTACGAGTTTCTGTTCAAATATAGCTGACTGTTTAGACTTGACCTGATAAATTGGCAAATTACTTGATAAATTCTGAGTTTTAGAGCCATAACTGGTGACATTCATGACCAGTTCATTAGGAATTGAGAGTAGTACTCCTTGCATAGCATGTTCATCTTTTTTGCACTTTTATGACATTCAATTTCTTATCAAATGCACATATTCGGGTTTGTGGTTGGTGTTACATGCAGGGAGGTGCTTGCAAATTTTCCCTTTTCCTTATATTTTTCACCCATTTAGCTCCACATAAGCCAAAACTTGCCTTTTTGACCCATTAGCTACATCCAAAATTAAGTCTGCCTAGTCAAGCTAGTTTTAGTATGTTCTTTTGTGGTATGATTTTCCGTCTGCAGTTTGGCCCGTATCTTTTGTATGGAGTTGGTGGAAATTAAGGAAGGAGAAAAGAAAAAAAGAATTGAAAAGGAAAAAAAAGAGGAAAACGTGAAAGAAAACAAAAAATGAAAAAAAAATGAAAAAATGAAAAAAAAAAAAAGCGGAATCACGTGAAAGAAGAAAAAAAAAAGAAGTTTGAAAAAGTTTTATTTGTTTGATATGATTCATTTAGACGGTAGTAAAAAAGGGAAGTTTGTGACCGCCTCCATTCTTATTCTATATTTTTGAGGAGATTGTGTTTGAGTTTAGTGAGCTGTGTGCCAAATGAAGGGCACTTGTATTCTATTTTTCAGTCAGTTGAGATTCGGATGGTTTATTATGGTCCTGTTAGGAACTAGCTTGACGCTTTTACCTCCACATTTCCATAACTTGTTTTGCCTTTTCTCACCTGAACCACACTATTCCCATATTATTTGTAAGCCCTCGGCTGTGACGGACATTATTGGTTGGAGTGTGTGCATTAGTACTTGAATTGTCTTTCATTTTTGTTGGATGCATGTTATGTAGGTCGCAGTTAGGTGAGTGACTGTCTTTTCTTCTCTCTTTTACATATAACATTCACCCTTTGCTTCATGAGAGAAGAGTGACCACGAGAGAGTCCGATTTTGTTGGTCTTGCAAGGTCGATAAGTTGGCCATATTTACGAACGACTTATAACTCGTTTTGCGTCTTGACCGCTTAGCTTTAATCGTTAGTTTTTGTTGCATTAAATTGGTTCAAGTGGACAAGTTAAGCTAGCTCTGAGTTATCATTTCCGTTCCATTAGTTGCATTCTAGTTTACTCGAGGACGAGTAAAGGTTCGGTTTGGGGAGATTTGATACGTGCATTTTGTATAGTCTTTTTAGCCTATTTCAGCACGTATTTCCATGCATTTTTATACTGTTTTTATAGTATTTTGCCCCGAATTGGCTACTTTGGTTCGTTTTGTCCGTTTTGTAGAAATGAACGCGAAAGTAGTGGAATTGTACCCTTTTTCGTCCTTTTTGCATGCATTTAGAGGAGACGGGATTTTCCAGAGTGAGATACTGCGTTGGGAAGCGTCAAGGCACGGTTTACGAGGTAGTCGGTGACGAATCTGAGCTGAAATGAAGACAAAAGACTCGATCGAGTGGTTTATTCACTCGATCGAATGGTTTCTGCATCCCCAGTTGGTCGATCGAGTAGTTTTCTACTCGATCCAGAAGTTGATGAAAAGAGAGTTACTCGATCGAGTAACTATTCTACTCGATCGAGTAGATTGTGCTGAGGTTTGCTCGATCGAGTGGTTTCTGCTGTTATGGGCTTTAATAAGCCCGTGAGTTGATTTATTTCGATAAACTTATCTATTTTCCTATTTAAGCACGCTTTACTAGGTCATTAGCATCTATCTTTTATCTTAATCAGTTTTACACAGAGAACTTTATTACGTTGCTTTTCCTTATTCACTGTAACTTTACTTTGGGATTTACTTTGCTCGGATTCGATCGTTATTTACGCCGGATTCGCACGATTGTAATTCCTTCCTCTTCTCTTAATAATAATCAATCATTTGTTTGCTTTAATTACTTGTTTACCTCATTTAATCCTTTGCCCTAATTTACTTTTATGCATCTTATTGTTTATTTCATTATGTTTATTGTTAATTCGTTGTTGATTGTTAGTTTTGATATTAATAGCAATATGAGTAGCTAAATTTAATGCATGTTGGGATTAGGGGATCTGCGGTAGGAATGTGACGATGTAGTAAATGAAATAGATGAATTAATTGTGAGACTCTGTCACCATAGCAATTTAATTGTATTTATCGACTTAGTTGAGTGCACGCTTCTGAGTCATCTCTTTAATCTGGCTAAAATTAATCCTAGATCGAAAGATTGGACTAAATAGGCCTGCTATGAATAGTAGACAACCCTGGCGAGAATGAAAGTTAAGTTAGTGGTATTTTAGGATAGAAAGTGGACCGAAAGGACCTTTCCACATCCGTCTTGCATTAATTCGTCTGAGTTATTTACAGCTGAGTCACTGGACTACCGTAGTCAACCGAATTTCCGACATGTCCCTTCTCTATCTGATAATTTAATCCTATTTCCTTGCCTTTACTGCTCTTGTCTCTATTTCTCTTCCTTTAACCCCTTGTAGTTTAGAAAACAATTCAAACAACCCCCCCCATTTGTGACCAAATAGACGGACTTCTACAGATATCTTGCCTCCCTGAGGAGATCGACCTGACTTCCCTAGCTATATAGTTAGTTTAGTTAGTTTATTTTTGATAGGTACACGACAGACGTATCAACAATAATGGAAAAGACAATTTAGGAAAATTTGACCCCCGAAGTGACGAAGCTGTTTTTCTGGGATATTTGGATCATGGTAGAGCTTACAAAGTGTTCAATAAAAGAACCTTGCGCATAGAAGAAAGTGTTCATGTTCGCTTTGACGAAGATAATGTGTTTGATAAAGTTGAACAGGAAGAAGAGGATCCAGATGAGCCCGATTTCTTTTTAGTAAGAAATGAGCCCTTAAATGAAGAAGAAGATATTCAAGGTATCAATGATGAACTAGATAATTCTGCAAATGATCCTAAGAGAAGTGATGAGTCCGTAGTTAATGATACTATTGACCCTTCCTTAGATAAGGAAAAAGATCTTGAAGTTATACCTAATGATGGTGTAACTTCCGATCCAAATCATGAAATTTCTAATGAAGTTAGTGATACTTCTGAAGAAAATCCCGAGTCCAACTCAGGGGGAACAAATCATGATTCCACGTCTGCAGATGGTGCGAGTTCATCAAATGATAATGAGCCTAGAGTTCTCAAAAAGTGGAAACATCAAAACTCCCACCCTTTGGACAAAATCCTAGGGGATCTAGAACAAGGCATTAAAACTAGAAGGTCCTTGAATAATTTATGCTCGTTCTTTTCGTTTCTATCAACCATTGAATCTACCAATATTAAAGAAGCGCTTGCTGAACGTGATTGGATAACCGCTATGCAAGATGAGCTTCAACAATTCGAACGCAATAAGGCATGACACTTAGTGCCACGACCTAGTGATCGAACTATTATTGGTACAAGATGGGTGTTCAGAAATAAACTGGACGACGCAGGACTTATTACTAGAAACAAGGCACGACTAGTTGTCCAAGGCTACAATCAACAAGAAGGGATCGAATATGACGAGACCTTTGCACCCGTAGCAAGACTTGAGGCTATTCGTCTCATTATTGCCTTTGCTGCTCATAAAGGAATGAAATTATTCCAAACGGATGTTAAGACTGCTTTTCTTAATGGCTATTTGGAAGAAGAAGTCTATGTAGAACAACCTCCTGGATTTCTAGATAGCAAGTTTCAGAACCACGTTTTTAAATTAGACAAAGCTTTATATGGTTTGAAACAAGCTCCCAGGGCATGGTATGACAGATTATCTAAGTTTCTATTACAAAATAATTTTATAAGAGGATCTGTCGATAAAACCTTGTTCCTAAAATCCGAGGGTTCTAATTTACTTGCTGTGGAAATTTATGTAGACGATATTATATTCGGTTCTACTAATGAAAAATTGTGCAAGTATTTTTCAGATCTAATGACTTCTGAGTTTGAAATGAGCATGATGGGAGAACTGAAGTACTTTCTAGGCTTACAAATTCAACAAACAAAGGATGGTATAAAGATTCACCAACAGAAATATATCAAGGAACTGATTCAAAATTTCGGTATGGAAAATGCAAAATCTTACGATACACCTATGGTACCTGAAAAGAAGATAACTGTAGATGAACATGGTAAGTGTGTCAATGAGACTACATATCGAGGTATGATTGGTTCACTTTTATATTTAACTGCAAGTCGTCCTGATATAATGTATAGTGTATGTGTTTGTGCGCGATATCAATCGTGTCCTAAAGAGTCACATATGATTGCAGTTAAACGTATCTTGAGATATTTAATTGGTACATCTAATTTGTACTTATGGTATCCACTTGAGTGTAATTTCGATCTAGTAGGGTATTCAGATGCAGATTATGCAGGATGCTCTTTAGATAGGAAAAGCACTTCTGAGTATGCAACGTTTGTTGGACCTTGTATTATCACATGGGGATCAAAGAAACAAAATTCAGTTGCAATGTCTACTGCTGAAGCCGAGTATGTATCTGCTGGACTGGTATGTTCTCAATTACTTTGGTTAAAGCAACAACTATGTGATTATGGTATAAATGTAGGTCGTATGCCTATTATGTGTGACAATACGAGTGCTATAGTAATTTCTAAGAACCCTGCCCAGCACTCGAGGACCAAACATATAGATATTCGACACCATTTTCTACGAGATCATGTAGAGAAAGGCAACATTTCACTTGAATTTTGTAGTACCGAAAGGCAATGGGCTGATATCTTGACTAAGCCGTTGGCTAGAAAATGCTTTGAGTTATTGAGACTAGAGATTGGTTTAATTAGTGATAATTAAATCCGTCATAATTATGTCTGGGAACCTGAATGACTGGCTAGGAAGATGAGATTGTACAATTGTGTCCGTATATTTTTGTTGCAAGTTTAATTATGTTAAATAATGTTTATTTTACGTGTTATATCTTGTTTATGTTTATGGTAATATTTAATATTCTGTATAATCACATATTCTTACAAAAATTCGACAAAATTTACAATAAAATGCCTAAATATAATAAAGATATTTCTATCTTATTATATTCCTACACAAATCTCTATCCTTGCCATATCTTGTAACCACCACTTACAATCCTGCCTAAACACAAACTAGAGGATTCTTCTCTTATTCTTATCATATAAGAAATAGAAGATAATACCAAAAACAAAAAAAAGGAAAAGTGCCGAAAAAAAAAGCACGAAAAAAAAAGGAGAAAGTGCCGGAAAAAAAAATAAGAAAGCACGAAAAAAAAAGGAAAGTGCGAAAAAAAAAAGGCACGAAAAAAAAATGTGCGAAAAAAAGGGAAGGCACCGAAAAAAAATATATAAAATAAGGAAATTGGTATTATTTTCTATCTTTAAGAATTCTATTGTTACCAAAACACAAATTCCTTATGCTATTTAAACGCTTTTGATCTCTCTATAATTCTCATCAATTCAATTATTTTCTTCCCTAATACTTTTTCAAAACCTTCAAGATTAATAATGACAAATCAACCTACAACCCGTTTTCAATCCAAGAAACATGTTGTTGTTAGAAAGAAGGTTGATACGTGCATTTTATATAGTCTTTTTAGTCTATTCTTGCACGCATCTTTATGCTATTTTAATAGTTATTTGCTACGAATATGCCCCGAATTGCATACTTTGGAAGTTCTTGTATTAATTGTAGGAATGAGCTTAGAAATGCGGAATCAAGCCTAAAACATGTCCCTACGCATGCATTTAGGAGATGAGTTGAGTCGGAGCTTGGAAAGTGCTATTTTGAGATGCGCATTGGAGTAAGGAAGTTAGGCGAGCCAAGAGAGTGCTTCAATTTGCTAGTTCCTACTTGTAAGAGCCATATCTCGAGTTTTACAACAGTTATTAAGGTGATTCCAGTTGGAGGTGAAAGCTTATCCTCTTAGCTTTCCAACGCCACCAACCACACCCTATTTGTCCAAGTAACGAAGGAATGGCAGCCGTTTTAAGTTCAGTGCGCGAAGCAGGAATTACGCGCTGAGAAGTGCTCGATCGAGAACTATTTCTATTCGATCGAGAGCCCATTTGCTCGATCGAGAGCTACTTCTTCTCGATCGAGTGATTAAAGGGAAAGATGTCCTCGATCGAGAGGAATTGTTCTCGATCGAGAGGAATGCTAAGGAATATCACTCGATCGAGAGCCTTAGGTGCTCGATCGAGCAACAATCTTTGACGGGCTTGGCCTGTTTCGTTAATTAGGTTTTATTATGTTATGTTTTTGCTATAAATAAGGCTTGCACGCCAGTTTTAAGGGGGGAATCCGGGGGGACTCTCTTTTTCTCTCCCTTTACTCGGTCACTGCTACTTTTACACTGTTACTTTGCTCTTCCTTTGCCGGATCAATAATTCAGTAATTCATTCCTTCTCATTACTTTTATTTAATGTTTATTTCTTCTTTATTTCTTGTTCTCTATTTAACTATGTCTAGCTAAATCCCCTTAGTATGTTAGGATTAGGGAAGCCGTGGTAGCAATGTTTTAATTGACTTGAATGGATTAGTCTTGCGATAAGAATTGTATTAGGCAATTTAATTGTTATTAGATCGAATGAATGCATGCAGGAGACCAATTTATCTAGTTAACCCCGACCTGGATCGAAAGATTGGAAGGGAAGGCTTGCTTAATTACAATAGGGTATTGTAGTGAGGGCGAAAGCTAAGCTATTTACGCTCTAGGGCGGTTTAAGGACTGAAAGGTGACGACCATAGCTCTTCTTATCAATAGTTTAATCGTCTCAGTATTCCCGATAGTATAGCTACCACGGTGGACCGACTCCTAGTGTATTTTCTTTCTCTTATTGTTAATTTCTTTTATCCCTTTTCTCTTGCCTTTAGCCTCAGTAGTTCAGTTAGTCCAATTCAATCAAACCCCCAATTGTGACATTTAGACAGATAAATAGACAAATAGATAGTACACCGCCTCCCTGTGAAGATCGACCCTACTTACCGACTTACATTAGTAGTACTTAGGTATTTATTTTTGGTACGAAACGACAGTATCAAATTTTGGCGCCGTTGCCGGGGAGGCAATCTATTTATTTATTTGTTTAATTTTATCTGTTTCTAGCCTCAGGGGATTTTTCCCTTGAGGCCGTTTTAATCTTTTTCCTTTAGTGCTGTTTTGATAGGCCTTACAGGTACTACCTAGACAGTTCTAGGTGAAAGATCGTCAAAGGGGAAGGCTTGAGTACCTTTGACCCCGTCACCTATGTCCCATTATATGGCACAGCAGGTGATTTACTGCGGGAGATGTGGTGCTGCTGGGCATGATGCAGTTTGTTGTCTGACAGGGAATGACGAAGCTTACGCGTTCCAACAGCGTAGACGAGCTAGTCAAGCAACGGTAGTTGTGCCGCCACATCCACCCTATCAATGGCCACCGCAACAAGATCCTCCCGATATACAAGAAGAAGAATTTGCGGAGCTGAAATCTTTATTGGAGACACTTGCATCTCAAATGCAAGCTCAGCAAGATTATGATAGACAATTCTACTCGCGAGTTGATGAGCTCGAGTCTGTAGTTGCTCAGTTAGCAGCTGAGATGCAAGAAGAAGAGAGTTTATGCAAAGATTTCAGCCCTGTACAGGAGGAATCACTCGATCGAGTGACTTATATTGGTCGATCGAGTGATTTTCCAGAAGAAAGTGCTCGATCGAGTGATATTTCCACTCGATCGAGTGGAATTCAGGAGGAAGTTGGTCGATCGAGTGATTATTCTGCTCGATCGACTGAGTTGGCCATTGGGAGCTATGATTCGTCGTGTGGGTTTGATTTAGATGACGATTTTGACGATGACAACGGTTACGGTGAGTCTCCCCTATTCAAAGCCGAGTTGGATGCGCTTGAGGCTGAGATTTACGGGGCGAATTCCACCGAGGGCGACGGAAGGATAGGCCGAGTCGGTATATGCTCCTAGCACGGATGAGGTAATAAATTCCTCTGTCAGTGATTCCGATGTTGAGAGCAACCTACCTGAGGTAATTAGCGGTAATTTTATTATTGTTAATATTCAAAGTATGCTACCTCGTTTGACTCGTGCTAATTCTTATAATGATATACCCCCTCCCATGTGGATGTATAAATTAACGAATTTTCACCGTACATGTCATCTCAAAATTGCTAATCTGAATCGGGACCCTAATATATTGTCTATTGCTCCCGCGCTCCTTTATTTTGTGGATAAATTTAGGAGCTCACATAGGAAATTTGTTAGACTTAAACGGTTGTTTAATCTTATTTCTTATTTTTGTATTCCACTCTGGTGCTACTTACTGTTTTGTGTAGCACATGCGCAGATGTACGATCTAATGCTGCGCGCTTTGAGCTGTTTTTATTGTAGCTGATTATAGAGGCTCGAAGAAAAAGAAGGTCGAGCTGGGACCTGTCTGAAGCTAGCGCTACCCGGGAGGCAACCCGGCGATTTTATTTTGCTTTTTATTTAATTTTAGTTGTAATAAATGGTTTTTATACCATAGACTTTATCAGTATGCGTGTTTTTCATTGCGTCTTTGCAGGAATTCTACTTGATCCTTAAGATGCGGAAAGACGAGTCACTCGATCGAGTAACTTTCTACTCGATCGAGTAAAAAAAAAATATATTTTTTTTACTCGATCGACCACTATTCCTCTCGATCGAGCTGTTTTGGACGCCCATTGCTTGACTTAGCTTCTTGAGACGGTTTCGGAGCTATTAGTGACCTCCCACGTTGCTGGCTGGTTTGGGGAGGTCCCTTTATTCGCGTATCTTGTAAGTTTTCCGCATTCACTCTCTTTCTCTTTCAGTTTGCATTTCCTTTCCATGTTTTGGTACAATGGGGGCATTGTACGGTTTGGTTTGGGGTGGTTATGCATCCATATCTGTGTCTGTATTTTGTTTTCATTGCATTTCAATTATCACGTTTAATTTATGTTTTCATTGTTGTTTATTCTTGTTAAAAATTCAAATTCCCTAAAAAATTGAAAAATTGTTAAAAATTCAAAAAAATTTCATGTTTATTTTTGCATATAGGTTGAGTCGGAACGGTCGATTTCCATGATGAAATTGCACTATATTTGTCTTTTTGCTTAAGCCTTGCATTGAACTGTTATCTTTTAGCTTTGTCTTATTGCATATCTACGAGTTAATGTTTAATTTAGCTGAACGAATAGACTTGACCTGAAATTTTGGCAAGCTACTTATAATTTCTAAGGATTAGAGCCTTATAAACTGGTGTCATTTATGACCGGTTTCATGTAGGATTGTGAGTAGTTACTCCTTGCATAACATGTATCATCAATTTGCACATATATGAAATTCAATTGCTTTTTGCCTTCATACATTCGGGTTAGTGGTTGGTGTCACATGCAGGGAGGTGCTTACATTTCTCTTTTCTTTCGTTTTTACCCATAAACTCCACATTAGCCAAATTTGCCAGTTGACCTTTAGCTACATTCCAAATTTAGCCTGCCTTGTCAAGCTAGTTTAGTGTATGTTTTGCGGTATATATTTCATTGTATCAAATTTTGGCTTGTATCTGTTGACTTGGAGTTGGTAATTTATGAAGGAAAGGAGGACGATGAAAAAAGACGTGAAAAAGAAAAAAAAGAAGTTGAAAAAAAAAAGGAATTCGAAAATGAAAAAAGAAAAAAAAAATCGAAAAAGAAGAAAAGAAGAAACCGAAAAAAATAGAAAAAGAAAGGAAAAATTTGAAAAAAGAGATGTTGTTTGTTGATTAGTCGGTTTCTGCTCTTATGTTCTATCTTATATCATTTGAGGAGTGTTTCTAGTTCGGTTTGGTGAGATTTTATGCCAAATGAAGGGCATGTGCTTAATTCTATAATTGAGTTGGAAATGGATGTTGTCATATGGTTTTGTTTAGGTACTAGCTTGATCACCTATACCTCCACATTCCCATAAATGTTTTGCCTTTTCTTACCCATTGCCTCACTTTACCATATTTTTGTAAGCCCTCGGCTGTGACAGGACCTTGTTTGGTTGGAATGTGTGTACGGTAGTTAGAATTGTCTGTCATATTAGTTGCATGCATGTTTATGTGGGTCGTAGTTTAAGTGAGCGACTATTTTTCTTTCTCTCTTACATATATATGTTCACCCTTTGCTTCATGAGAGAAGAGTGACCCGTAAGAGTCCATTATTTAAGGTCTTGCAAGGTCGACGGTTCAGCTTTATTATAAACATCTTACAACTCGTTTGCATTTGATTGTTTGCTATAATTGTTAGCTTGCTTGCATTAAATTGGCTTAAGTGGCCATTTGTAGCTAGCTCTGAGTTATATTTTCCGTTCCATTAGTTGCATTTTAGTTTACTCGAGGACGAGTAAAGGTTTGGTTTGGGGAGATTTGATACGTGCATTTTATATAGTCTTTTTAGTCTATTCTTGCACGCATCTTTATGCTATTTTAGTAGTTATTTGCTACGAATATGCCCCGAATTGCATACTTTGGAAGTTCTTGTATTAATTGCAGGAATGAGCTTAGAAATGCGGAATCAAGCCTAAAACATGTCTCTACGCATGCATTTAGGAGATGAGTTGAGTCGGAGCTTGGAAAGTGCTATTTTGAGATGCGCATTGGAGTAAGGAAGTTAGGCGAGCCAAGAGAGTGCTTCAATTTGCTAGTTCCTGCTTGTAAGAGCCATATCTCGAGTTCTACAACATGTATTAAGGTGATTCCAGTTGGAGGTGAAAGCTTATCCTCTTAGCTTTCCAACGCCACCAACCACGCCCTATTTGTCCAAGTAACGAAGGAATGGCAGCCGTTTGAAGTTCAGTGCGCGAAGCAGGAATTACGCGCTGAGAAGTGCTCGATCGAGAACTATTTCTATTCGATCGAGAGCCCATTTGCTCGATCGAGAGCTACTTCTTCTCGATCGAGTGATTAAAGGGAAAGATGTCCTCGATCGAGAGGAATTGTTCTCAATCGAGAGGAATGCTAAGGAATATCACTCGATCGAGAGCCTTAGGTGCTCGATCGAGCAACAATCTTTGACGGGCTTGGCCTGTTTCGTTAATTAGGTTTTATTATGTTATGTTTTTGCTATAAATAAGGCTTGCACGCCAGTTTTAAGGGGGGAATCCGGGGGGACTCTCTTTTTCTCTCCCTTTACTCGTTCACTGCTACTTTTACACTGTTACTTTGCTCTTCCTTTGCCGGATCAATAATTCAGTAATTCATTCCTTCTCATTACTTTTATTTAATGTTTATTTCTTCTTTATTTCTTGTTCTCTATTTAATTATGTCTAGCTAAATCCCCTTAGTATGTTAGGATTAGGGAAGCCGTGGTAGCAATGTTTTAATTGACTTGAATGGATTAGTCTTGCGATAAGAATTGTATTAGGCAATTTAATTGTTATTAGATCGAATGCATGCAGGAGACCAATTTATCTAGTTAACCCCGACCTGGATCGAAAGATTGGAAGGGAAGGCTTGCTTAATTACAATAGGGTATTGTAGTGAGGGCGAAAGCTAAGCTATTTACGCTCTAGGGCGGTTTAAGGACCGAAAGGTGACGACCATAGCTCTTCTTATCAATAGTTTAATCGTCTCAGTATTCCCGATAGTATAGCTACCACGGTGGACCGACTCCTAGCGTATTTTCTTTCTCTTATTGTTAATTTCTTTTATCCCTTTTCTCTTGCCTTTAGCCTCAGTAGTTCAGTTAGTCCAATTCAATCAAACCCCCAATTGTGACATTTAGACAGATAAATAGACAAATAGATAGTACACCGCCTCCCTGTGAAGATCGACCCTACTTACCGCTGACTTCTGTTAGTAGTACTTAGGTATTTATTTTTGGTACGAAACGACAGTATCAAAGGTAACCCAATCACCTCCGAGAACCACGTGCTCCGTCACGCCGCCCGAAACTCTTCGCTTGCCGCGGTCCGCCGTCGACCTACCCGACAACCTCACAAAAAGACGAAAATTGATTAAGGGTAAGGGAAAATTGGTTTCAGAAACTGAGGTAAACTCGAAAACTGAGAGCTATATACTTCAAGATGGTTCTTCACGTGTTCTTTACGCACAGCATATGGATGATTACACCAACAATGGACTGAATTATCTTCGATTAACTCAAGTAGAACGAAGGAATATCAATCAAGTTGCTCAATATCGCATTCACGCAGGACGAGTTTATTCGATTGATTGGTTAAAGCAATATAAAGCACTTGGGTTTTTCAGGAATTTTCTCAAAGATCAAGGATGGGAAAATATTGTTGCTGTAAGTGGTCCAGTCTTTCCTATTGAGGTATATCAATTGTATGCTACTGTTCAATTTAAGGAAAGAAATTTACTTGCTGTGGTTAATGAGACATCTATACGTGTCTCACCTGGTGATTTCTGCGACTTGGCTCGAATTCCTGGAGGAGGAATCAAAATTAATCCAAGCGTAGAATGGGGAAGTATGTCACCTGATGACAGGTTAATAGTGAAACGGTATTTCAAACAAGATGCGACTTCGTCTGAGACTATTTTAACAACTAAATTGTCGCCATCTTTGAGGTTCTTTTTGAACTTTCTTTGGACTACCATTGTTCCTCGAAAAGAAGGTATAGATAAATTCGGGGTTCATGAGATGATTATTATGAAGGCTTGGCTTGAAGGAGAAAAGGTTAGTCTACCTATGCTTGTGTTTCATAAAATTATACAAGCTAGTGTAACGGCTAAGATGGATGATTTAGCTTCTACTTTAAGTTTGCCTTATGGAAATTGGATCTCTTAAATTTTAGAGAAGAAAGGAGTTATTGGGATGCATAGTTATGGAGTTATAACCAATGACGAGATGAGCGATCTTTATTTATCTTATATGAAGCTCGTTATTAATGGCTCGGAATTATGTTTTGACACAAAAGGAGTAAAAGGAGAAAAAGGAGGAAAAAGCAATGTGAGTTTTGAGATGTTGGATTCTAAGATGGAATCAAATTTTACTTCTGTTCTTGGAAGGATTAATGAGCAAGACAAGAAATTAGGTGAGTTGTTTGAGCTTATTAAAAAGTAAAGAAGAGTTGATTCTAGTGGACCAAGTAGAATTAGCCCGGCGCATCTAAATACCGTGTTGTCACGGTTTGACACAAAAATCGACAGTGCTCTTAAGGCCGCCGTGCGAACACACTCCGAGTCTACTCTTATGAGGGAAGGTTTGGATAGTTTGGTTAACTTTTGTGATGAGCTATTACAATCTGGAAAGGAGATGAGGTCTGAGATGCATACGATATATGAAGCAGTTAAAGCTATGACTTTGAGGATTGGTAACTTCGATACTCGATTGACTGCTCAAGCTGCACTCCTAGACCATTGTCATGCGCAACTCGAGGACTTAGAATTTCGAACCCGTCCGAGGTCACAACCACCAAGCCCACACTACCCGTGACCACCTCGCCACACCCATCCAACCTAGCCTTATCTTTTTAATTCCTTTGCTCACAATAAAAGTCCATTCTTATGGATATTAGCTTTTTAAATTCCGCATTTTATTCCTTGTGTGATTACAGGTTTATAATATTATTATGCTAATTAAGAACTAGATTGCGTTTAATATAATATGTTTTTCATGATTAATTCTTGTCTCATAATATATTATTCTAGTTGTTTTATGTTTGTTCTCGTCTTTTCAATGATGCCAAGAGGGGGAATTGTTTTTATGATTTGCGACCGTCTCAAGTTAATTCTCTCAAGGCGTTCAATAGTTATAACTTTGAAAAGATTATTAGTTCTGCGCTCAACTGTTCTATAATTTGGGAAGTATTATGTTGAGGGGGAACTAGACTTAGACACAAATCATAGGAGACTTGTCATCATCAAAAAGGGGGAATTTGTTGGACTTTTAGTCCTAATTAATTGTTTTGATAATGAGAGTAATGATTTGTATGTGGACTTAATATTATAAACATATGCGTGTAATTGTGTGCTTAAGTCTTGATTTAGAAAGGAACAATTACAATGACGCAAGCTTGAAGTATTGGACCAAGGAGGTTTTACTTCAAAGACATTTGATCGTAATGTTCAAGAACAAGACCAAATAACAACCACGAGACTCAAGATGAGAGACTTGTGAAGAGACGATTCGTTTACTGAAAATCTACTGAAGATTAGATAGTATAGGTCGTCATCCGGTAATGGTTTTACTTTGTTTGATTTAAAGGTTAGTGAAGTTATGACCTTATAGTCATAACTTCATTGCTAGACAAAAATGATGCGTTAATTTTTGGAAAATATATTTTTAATGTTATATAAGAATAAGAGAGTATTTATTTAATTGGAATTAATTAATAAGAATTTAAGTTGAATAAACTATTGGTTTGTAACACGATATTTATGTCGTCATGCAACCTAGGGTTTCAACTAAATTCTATCTCGATTTGTTGTGAACTATGGAAGCAAGAGGGACCGAATGGGCCGGCCGAACCCTAGTGGCCGAAACCCTAGGAGG
Source organism: Silene latifolia (assembly GCF_048544455.1). NCBI lineage: Eukaryota > Viridiplantae > Streptophyta > Magnoliopsida > Caryophyllales > Caryophyllaceae > Silene > Silene latifolia. Next base: position 408,998,868 of record NC_133538.1, read on the forward strand.
CCGAATTCCTCCTACCCTTGCCTCTTACTTGTTCGTCAAGACATTTAGGGTTTTATACATTCCAGAATATTCCTAAACCCTAATTCCCTACAACTATAAATACCTCTCTTCATTAAACAATTAAAAGTGACACACATATACACTTTCAAAGAGAAAAATATTTAAGCAAAATTTATTTGAGCCTTAATTCTTATTTTATAATTTGCTTATACAAAAATTGCGCATCAAGTTTGTCAATCACTCAAAGAGAAATCGTTATAGGATACTAAGTACACAAAGATATTGTACTCACTCGCATAACGTGAGATTAGTATTTATCGTTGTACTTTTCTTATTAACGTAAGAGCAACCTAGAGTATTTAGCGATACTCAATCTGAGTTATAATCATATAGTTGATTATACGAGTGGATTGATAATTTTTATAATCCGTAGAAAGGTACTAAAAATTATTAATCGAGAATAGTGGACGTAGGTTTCGACTTGTGAAACTGAACCACTTCAAAAATCCTGTGTGTCTCTCTTTCTCTCTCTCTTTATTTTTGTTATTTCGATTTTGCGCTTATTAGTATAACTAATTAGTTGATTTTAATCAATAAAATCAAATAATTAATTTTACATCATATATTTCGAAAAAGCGGTCATCGTTTTTAATACTCAATTCACCCCCCCCCCCCCCCTCTTTCGTATTCGATCAATAGACTCCTCACGGTATAAAATGAATTTTGATTTCTAGAGATGTAAAAAGGGAGATGCAATTGTTTGAACAAGTAAACGTTGAATCCATCAAGAGAATATTTATGGTAAGAAAGAGTTAGATGATATCGATATGAAATAATGAGATGTGAGTTTTGGAGCAATGAGAAGGTAACCGGAGCATTAAAGAGGTAGGTAAGAGGAAATAAGGAGTTGAATGGTTAATTGGTTTTGTCGAGTGTAAAAAGAAAAGAATGAGGGGAGTAAAACTAAGAAAATGTTCACCGAGTTATGTGATATAAAAGTAAGGAATCGTCGAGATGTATGATACTATCATGAGAATTTGAGTTAATGGTTATATAAGAGTTTCAGAACAACATGCAACATGATTAGTCAGGAGTTTCGAGGAATTAAGTAAAGTAAAAGTTGGGTAGAGAATTTGCACGATATGAGATCTTGGTGGTGAGTCGGGTGACGATACAATTAAAGATGGAATTGAAAATAGTGTTGAGATGATTTTTGTTGATGTATTTGATGTTCGTTATTTGGGATGATAACCAAAAATAGGAAAGAAACTGTGATGTTTTTATGTACGAACAGTGGTAGTGTGGAGGTGTTGTCACTAGTGGTTAAGGGTGATGATAAATAGGAAAGGTGGCAATTCTAAAGAGGTTGATTTTGTAGAGACCGAATTGAGATGTATGGTTATGAGGAAGTATAAGACGTAGTCTTAGGAGGCAGTTCCTCGTAATGAGGGTTAGTTGTATGGTTATGTATGACAGAAAGTGTTGGTTATGCGAATGGGAGAATGTGTTATGAGGGGCATACGAGTTAAGCTCGGGTGAGAGGTAACCTTTGCCAGGTGGTAACTTACGTGATCAGGATTGACTAGTTGGATGTGATTACGGGTCTATGATGTGTATGAATGTTTGTGTGAGGTTTTCACCTCACAAGAAGTGGTATTGTGTGATAATTATAAAGTTGTTGTCTGAATTTTCTATATGTTGAGTACGGTTACCTGGTTGAATGATAAAAAAAAATGGTAATAGTTTGATTGATCTGGCATGGTTAGTTATAATCGTATGTGTATTTATAATACATGTGTATTCCGTGAAATGGTAGGGATGATGGTCATGAGGTGCTTATCCGTTTATTTATATAATATGTTGCGTTGTGATTTAGTAAAGTGGATTAGAGTAAGTTTTCTTGTCCGAGAAGTTATTTCTGAGTCAGTGTTTATGGGATTGTGTATGTTGCGATGTCTATCGGTGTGGTTGTGGTGCCTCGGGTTGTGATCCGGGCACGGTACTTAGTGTTGTGATGCGGGTATTTTTGCACTGCGGTGTGGTTGTTGGTGACGGTGTTGCGATGCCGTCACCGGTTGTGGTGGAGTAGGCGGGATGATTATGATTCGAGTTTCGAAAGTACATACCAATTATACATAAATTGTTGTTTTGTTTGATGTTGCATCCTGTGAGTTTCAGTTTGTACAGATAGACAGCTGTTTTGTTTACTGATGTTTCTTACCAATTAAGTTTTGGAATGAGGGTAGAGTATGATATGAAAGAGAGTGTATTTTTTTCCGTGGTTGTCATGGTATCGGGATATTCTGTTGATGGGACACAGTTGTCAAAAGTTATTACAGTGCATTTGATCTTGTTGTAGATGAGGCATCGGTGCACATAGTCATGGCAAGTGATTCGTAGAACATGTGTGGTAATGATCTGAAAGCTGCAGATGGTTCATAATCTTTCGTTGAGACAATGAGTGTAGGGTGTTGGGAATTAGTGTCATGTTAAGTTATGTATGAGTTTTGCGGTAAAGGAAGAAAAAAACTTGAGGATCTAGTGTGAGTGTATGTAATAATTGTGGATCGTGAGTTATGAGTATGGAGATAGGTGCAGGGATATAGGATTATGTCGTTTTGGCAGTAATAGGGAACAATTGAAGTTTTGGTTAAGCTAAAGATTTTGAGGTAGAAGTTAGGTGGTGTGACGAGTGAATTGAAGTATGAGACTTGTTTAAGTAAGAGAGCCTTAGATATATGCATGGCGAGTGTTTAGAGTTTGAAAACCTTAGAACATCTTAGAACATCATATCATATCATCTCATTTATTCTTTTCATTTAGGGTTTGAATCTTGTAATATTTTAGAAGGCTTTTTTATACAAGTTTTAATCTTTCTTTGTATTTTGATTTTATGAAGACTATGGAAGGCTAAATCCTTCTTTGCTTAGTATAATCCATTTCAAGCCTTCAACTTTATCATTGTATTGACTCTCTAATCTTTCATTTATTTCAATTTCTAAGTTTGAATGCCATGATAAATGTTTTGTTGTAAGAAGTAATTACCATTGCCTCTTTAATATTCATCTATTGCTTGATTGTTGCAAAGTTTCTTACTTTTGTGATAACTTGTTGAAGCATCTGATATTTTTGTTATCTTGTCTTAGAGTATCAATCTTTGTGAGTAGAAATTGTTTATATCATTGGGTTTGTTGGCTTAGACATGCTCTTTTAATATCCCATTTACTTTCCTCTTGGTTGTGCTCTTCATGCTCTTGGCTACAATTCTTACATGGCTTAGTGTTGGAAATTGTAGTTTAAGTAGGATTATCATTGTTGGCTTAGATAGTGGTAATCAATTGCTTGAGGATTATTGTTGGGTAAATGAATTTTGAGAGAAAAGAGTCATACTTTGAGAAAAGTTGAAGCTTGTAGGATCATACCAAATTTTCCTCTCATATTATTGTTGTTTGCATACCAAGTGTTTGTTACCTTGTTTCATAGGAAAAATCACATCTCTTTCATTTTGTCACTTGTTTTCTCCAAATGCCAATTCTCCTCTTATGTGTCTCTATTGTTGTCCATTTTTAATATCCATAGTTTGTTCATAGTCTTGTGCTTTGTCCATTGTCATTAGTCTAATACAAGTTTTTAGTCTTAATCCCTTCTCTTGGGTTCGACCCTTACTTCCCTTTACTACTATTCTTAGTGCATAGTGTAGAGTCAAATTTGGTTTTAGAAATTGTTAATTTGATAGTTAATTCTAGCATTTACGACACCTAGTATTCTTATTGGTATTAGCCTCAACCTTTGTTACTCTTTAAACTTTGGTGACCTTTAATTAATAATAGATACGTGGTTTGTGTAAGTGCATGTATAGACTGAGCTAAATTTTGAAAAAGCATACTGTGCATCTTTGAATTTTATTTTTTAATTGGTACTACTTCTGCTGAGACAGCGATGTCGGTAAGAATTTTGGTGATTTTAGTGAAGACACTTTGATAGGCTGGTATACTTTAGCATTGTAAGTCACCGCACCCATTGTCGAATTAACATACATTAGTGATGCAGTGTAGCAAGAGCATGCAGTGTGGTTGTATTGAATGCCATTGTTAATTTTTTTTTTTTTTTTTTTTTTTTTTTTTTGACAACAATGAACACCTTATATTAAATGACAAGCAAACTACAAAAAGGTTAGCCTGTTGCTAGGCTTACAGACCATAGAGGGTGTAGTACAAACAAAGTACGGATCCGAAAGACAGAGTGCCGTCAAGATTGGGTGCGGCAATTTGTTTGCCAGAACGGTGGATAATTTTCGACATGAAATACAAAAGGAAACATGGCTATAATTCTTCTGCTGAGCATACTGCATAGCCCAAATGAGTAGACGTGCGGCTGCAACAAACCCCGATCGCGCCCGAATTGTGTTAGAAACTGAGTCATCCAAAGCAGAATCCCAAATAGTATCAGTGAAGCACTGTATTGTCGCATCTTGCTGGATTGCGAGTGAAATGTAAACCACATGATCGCTCCGAGGCTTGCAAATGCCTGCCAGCTTGATAGGAGGAAGACAAACAGCATGCGGTTCAACAGATGACCTAATTAGACGTAGCTGAGAAGTGGAACTTACCAGATTACCAATGAGATGGTAAATAGCTGCTGGTCGGACCGGATGATTTTGGAAGAGAACTAAATTCCGAGAGTTCCATATTGCACGGAGTGTACAACAAAAATATATCAAACCAAAGTCCTTGTGCAACCCGAAAGATTGACGTGCAAGATAAATTAGGAAATCCGCAATCCATGTCAGAAAGGGAATAAAAGGATTCGCCATGGCATTAATACCAAGCCAAGAAGATTTCCATAAGTGCTGTGCGATCGAACACGATCTAAAAAGGTGATCCATGGACTCATGTGAAGAGTGGCAAAGGTGACATTCTTGGGCAACATTCAAACCTCGTGATAACAAGTTTACATTAGTGGGTAAAATATTGTGCGCCACTTTCCAAAGAAGGATCGATAACTTACGTGGGAGCGTCTTTTTCCAAACAATGTGCCAAGGAAACTGGTGCAGCCTAGAACAAGCCGAAGAAGCAGCTGGAGTTTGTGACCAAAGAAGAAAATATCCCGACTTAGCTGTATAAACACCATCCTCAGTAAACTTCCAATAAATAAAGTCATCAATATCGGTCTTTGGAGGTTCCATAGCAATGATGTCCTTTGTAGTTTTAGAATCAAAATAGCGGTAGAGCATGGTTGGATTCCGTCGCCCAATCAAGATAAAAGATGATAGAGGCGGTAGCGACTGAACGGTGTATTGATAGTTGGTAGTTCGCCATTCACCCATCGACTGGACCAAATATCAACTAACTTACCACTTCCCACTTTCCAGCAAATGACGTCTTTTGTCAAATCCACTGCATGGCAAATACCATTCCATGCATAAGATACATTCGAAACCACCGACCTAGTGCTCGGAATAGGCAGATCCCGCCGATATTTAGCGGTCCAAAATTTTGCAAGTAAAGTAGTCGGTCTTGAAGTGATACGCCAGAAATTTTTGAGGAGCAAGGATTGATTGAGCAAGAACGTATTCTTAATACCAAGTCCACCATATTCCTTGGGAGATTGCAGAACCTCTCGACGCTTAAGCTGAATGGTGTATTTTTCTTCCAATCATTACGCCACCAGAAAGCGACAATCAAAGCGTCGATTTTACGGCATACAGCATGTGGAAGAGGAACACAAGACAAAATATGATTAAGAGAGGCTAAAAGTATAGACGAGATAAGAACAAGCTTACTCGACTGGCTTAGATGAAGTGCTGTCCATGAAGTAATGCGTGTATTAATCTTGTCAATTAAAGGAAGAAACGTTCGATTTATTCCAGCGGGATATCAATTGGAACTCCCGGATAATCTCCAAAAGAGGTAACCGTGGGCATCTTCGGGATAGATGTAAGATGGCTTCGAAATCCGTTAATGTATTCGATTGAATTTAATGTAAGATTTGTCCAGATTAATCATTTGACCAGACCCAACTTCAAATTCCTTGAGTAAATCGCGCATAGCTTCAAAAGAAGTAGTATTAGCTTTACAGCATAGAAGAGCATCATCCGCATAAAATAAATGCGATAACGTAGGCGCATATCGGGAGATCTTTATTCCAGTGAAATATTTCAATCTTTCTGCCTTGACAAGCTGTCTTGATAAAACTTCCATACATATAATAAACAAATAAGGAGAAATAGGATCCCCCTGACGCAGACCACAAGTAGGATGCAGAGCTTGAGAAGGCGTGCCATTTATAAGAATCCGATAAGAAACCGTTGAGATGCATTCCCAAATAAGATTACGCCACTGTGTGGGAAAACCCATATGTCTCATTACAGCCATAAGGAAGTGCCAAGATACGCGGTCAAAAGCCTTGCTCATATCCAATTTTAGCACCGCATAACAATTAGTACCCCTTCTTGTTTTGTTGATGTAATGTAGTACCTCATGCGCAACAAGGCAACCGTCAGACATAAGACGACCCGGGACAAAAGCTTGTTGTGAATCCGAAATAATTGAAGGGATCACCAGTAGAAGTCTGTTAGCAATGCACTTGGAAGCGATACGGTAAATAACGTTGCATAGACTAATAGGACGATACTGAGCAACCAATTCGGGATGGTCAGTCTTCGGAATGAGAACAATATGCGTGCTATTCCATTCTTTAAGCATAACCCCCGAATTCAGAAACTCTAGAACAGCAGCTGATACCAGATGACCAATCTGGGGCCAATAGAACTGGTAGAAACGTGGCGTAATTCCGTCTGGACCAGGTGACTTAGAGCCGTCCATGGTGCGTAGAGCGCGAAGAACATCAGTTTCAGTGAAAGGTGCAGATAAAAGTGAACACTCTACAGAAGATAGTGAAGGCAATTCCAGAGTAGAAAGGAACGAGTCCAGTGATGCAAAAGAAGAATCGGCAACAGGAACATTTGAGGCACACAGAAGCTTTTGGAAATAAGAAAGTATTTCACCCTCAACCTGTTCTGGTTCCAGAAGCCATGTTCCATCAGCATTGCGAAGGGAAACCAGTCGTTGTTTAACAGAGCGTTGTCTTACTCTATTAAAAAGGACACAAGTTGGAAGACCATCCAAAACCTCATTACGAAGCTTTACCCGCTGAAGCCAATATTCATGTTGCTTAGAAATAAGCTGGAGACGGCTGTCTCGCAGCATTTGATAATTCTCAGCCGATGCATGATCAGAAATATCCATAGCAGACATGTCAAGTTCCTTCTCAATGGATGACCAATTGATGCCATAACAAATACGATGTTGAATAACCCATTGCATAATTGCAAATCTTACAGAAGCTAATTTGCGGGAAAGGACAAAAGGTAAGGAGTCTAAAACAGTTTTTTGAAAAGCAAAGGTAACAAGGGAAATAACTTCAGGTAAATGCAAGCACCAATTATCAATGCGGTAGGGTCTTTTTGAATTATTTTGAGGATGGGAAAAACGGAAAACTATTGGGAATGATCGAAAATGAGAATAGGTAAGTTTAAGATGGAGGATTGAGGAAACATGTCAAACCAATCCTGCGATGCATATGCACGATCTAGCCTTTCCATAATACAATGTTCCCCATGTTGTCCATTCATCCATGTGAATCGAGGGCCAAAGAAAGGAACATCAACCAAACTATTCTGAAGTTTCCATGATGTGAATGCAACCTGACCCCGGATAGAGGTAGATCCGCCAAATTTGTCCGAATGTAATTCAACCTGATTAAAATCCCCAATCACAAGAAAAGGGGTGCAACCCAGAATAATATTAGAAATCCGATCCCATAAAGACGAACGATACTGAAACATAGATTCCCATATATAAACATAATGTATATATCATTATACAAATCAGACCCCTCCGAAAACTTATACCCAATTTACGAAAGATAAAATGCGGGTTACTACAAAGGATGCTAATATCAACTGAACTATTCCAGTACAAAAGAAGACCACCACTACGACCATTAGAATCAACACCAAAGTAATTGGGAAATCCAAGGTGGTTGGTCCTCGACAAAGCAACATCTACTGTAGAATGAGTCTCTTGTAAAAACAAAATTAGCGGATGATATTTAAGGACGCTTCTATGTAGGTACGGAATTGTAGGATCATCCGCTTCTCCAAATCCCCTACAATTCCAACAAAAGATAGTCATTGGGCCATGGGTGGTGATTTAAGGTCCACCACCTGACCTAAGCAAGTCGTCCGTCTTCATCGCTTTGGAAAAAGACAGAAAGAACAAGAAAATCGAGTTAGATTCACCAAATGAAAATCCCAGCATCGAACCAAAATCAAACTTAACCCGTTTACTAGTCAGTAAACTCCAAGCCATGATCCAAAAAAGGATGTTTACGCTTACGAGGACCAAAGATCCCAAACAAAAGAGCTTAAATCCGGGGTTGGGCTTCAAAAACTGAAACCAGGAAGACCAAGAAAACCGCAGATACACTCAGAGGGGAGTGTATTAGGACAGACAGCAGATAAACGGGAACAATCCCAACTCAAATTAAGAAACTTATATCGACGGGAACATTTAAACTTAGTCCTCCCTAAAAACTTGAAACAGTCATTTACCTTCCTCTTGAAAACAAACTTTAACTTCCTACCTAATGGGTCTCAGAGGAGTATAGCTATTCCCAGGACCCATTACTAGCCCAGCCAATGACCCGAGAATCACGAAAAAACATGCCAACATCAAGCTGGCGAGGTGGAGTAACAGGGTCAGGCAAACCAAGGTCTAAGGTAGGATCCATTTCAACTTCAGGAGCTGCCATTCGAAAACCTGGTGACACAGGAGCAGCAGAGGTAGTTGCACCATCATGAGAAGGGGCAGCACGAACTAAAGGATGCTTCTCTAGCAGAACTTCTCGAGACTCATCATCATGGAACATGGCCTCAGGTGGCGGCGCTGCAAAGGGTGCTTCCTCGTCCCCTCCATTGTCAGATGGAGAAGAAGAGAACGAGAAAACAGGGGAATCTCCGCCTGAATCAACTTGAGGAGACTCGTCAGGAGCTTCAATATCAATCTTTGATGTCAAGTATTTCACCCTTGAAGGTAAACCCATGATTTCAGGGGTGTAAAACCGTGACCCAGGTGGTCCATGAAGGACCATCAAACCTTTGGAACGAAGTTCCTCCATTCGGGCATGGATACGCCGGGCTCCTTGAAATTTTCCTGAAGGACAGAATGAGACACGATGTCCCACTTCACCACAAGTTTTGCAGAATCTGAACACACCCTCGTAAGAAAACCCGATCCACTGATGTTCCACGTCACTAAGAGCCAAATAGCACCCAGGGATCAAAGGTTTGGACAGGTCTACCCAAACCTTCACCCTAACAAAAGAACGAGAGGGAGTTAAGGAGTTCACAACCTCCTCCTCGCAAATGTCCCCGACATGGGACAAAAGGAAAGCGGCGACGGACGAATGCATAAGATGAAACGGGAGATGAAGCACTCGAACCCAAACAGGGACAATATGAAATAGCATATTGTCCGGGAGAAGTAGTGGCGAAAGCAAGGACGAGCACCATTAAACTCCCCGCGATATTGACTGTTTGACGCTTCCTGAAGTACTTGTAATCCGCCATCGAAGAGAAAGAAAAAAGGTAGTAAGGTTTCATGGGTCGAATAGAAATCGACCCATTTAGCCTCCAGTTGATCCCAATCTGTTGGAAAATCCGGTCAACATCAAGATATCGTTGATCGATAAAACGGGCCGTGAGAACCCTATTAAAATCCAAACCCGTAAGATCCACACAAAGGTGCGGAGGTAAAGAGATACTAACACCGGCCCTACAGGGAGGGTTGAAGGAAGAAGAGGCCATAATTGTGAGAAATTTTGTTTTAAACAGAACAAGGTGGAGATCAGGATTAAATAAAAGTAGAAATTAATTTATAGTAGAACAGTGAAGAAGGGTTTGGCCGGAAAAAAACTACGTGGCAACAAGACAGAGCAGCTGAGCACACGTGTAAAACTTCTAGGCTATAAGCCGACATGTCATCAGACAAACAGAAGTGGTGAGTTTGGACGAGGAGGTAGATAGTGGATGAAAAAGAAGAAGTTAGGTTGATTTGGTAAGAAGGAAGACAGAAAAGATAGGTTGTTGTCGAAGAGGTGGAGGCGGTGTAACAAACCTCAGAGGGAAGGAACTCTCAATTTAGAGAGGAACTCTCAATTAGAGAGAGAAAACATTATATAATGCCATTGTTAATGGAGAAAATTCCATGGTAGCATTGTAAAATTGCAATAAACCAAATTTAAATTATACTCCCCCCGTCCCAGTTATTTGTTATCCTTTGGTTTGGCACAAAGACCAAGGAAAGAGAAGAGTGCCAATTACTAAATGACAAGTGGAATAAATTGAGTGTGAATGATCAAAATACTCATCAAATTCATTTTTAAAATAGAAAGGACAACAAATGACGGAAACACCCCAAAATGGAAAAGGATAACATATTACCGGCACAGAGGGAGTATGTAACAGCAACGGAAACTCTGTTGAAATGTGATAGGCTCGTATTTCTACTATCTGTTTAGATTATTTTATGCATAATAAAGCGGCATTGGGACGTGGTTTCACATGATTTACGCCACATTTACCATATTCTTAATGCCGGGTTAGTAATGGAGTTTTGAGCAATGATCGGAAGCAAAGGCATGTCTTGAAATCTACCATGGTGCAAAACATCTACAAGCAAGAAGGAAGACTAGCTAAGACATGAAGAATTGAAAGGATGAAGGAATTGAAGATTTGAAGCCCCGTTTGAATAAGGATCGACTTCAAATGAGTATATCTTGAGTTCTAGAGCTCATATCGATGGAAGGCCAAGTAGCGGTGAAGCTTATGTTCTTAGCTTTCCAACGACAGGTCACACGCCTCAGTTGGCAAGTAACGAGAGAGATATGACCTTTTGAAAAAATGCTGTCCAGCAGGCAACTCGCACCGTGCGAATTTTCAGTCCAATAATTCGCACCGTGCGAATTTTCTGGTAATTCCGCAATTTTGTTACGAGCTTGCTTCTTGCTTAAGGCCCATTAATCTTCCGCATCTTAGGACTATAAATAGATGAACACCATTAGGTTTTAGGGATCTTATGCTCATTTTAATTAATCAAGTTGTAATTTTGGGAATTATTCATCTTTTTGATTGGGTTTAGATCTACTATGGAGAACTAATCTCCTATTCTTAATCCGACTCAAAGGTGTAATATTTGGTTGTAAGACTCTTTAATCTTTCCTTAATTTTCATTATCATTGTTAATCCTTTGTGTTTATTGTTTGAATTTTGAAAACCTTGTTTACATTGAGTAATTAAGTGTGATTTCCTTGTTGCTTAATTAATCAAGTTCCTTAATTTATTGTTGTTGGGATTATTAAGTGTGATTTCCTTGTAATCTCATCTTTGCAATACCTTGTTATTATGCTAATGAATGTGATTTCTTCTTGGCCTAATTAGCAAGTAAAAGATTAACTTGTAATTAGGCATTAATCGTGATTTCATTGTGTCTAATTACCCCTATTGAATCTCTAGTGCTTTTATCTTCTTATTAATTTGACAAATGTATGTGATTTCTACTTGGTAGGATTGATAAGTTGTGTTATTTGATTAAGTGTCATTTCCTTGTCATTTGACCATTATTAAGGAGATTTAGAAGAGTAATCTTCACAATAGGGTGATAATATATAATTAAAGGATTGATTTTGTGGTTTTACTAACTAAAGTGCCTCACTTTATTGAGTCGGATTAAGTCTCTCTTAAATTTGATAAATTTCCATCTCAAAACTTGCTTGTTTGATTACTTGTTGCTTACTCTTGTTTGAATTTCCTTTTGTATCTTTGAAAACCAAAACCCCCCATTTTTACATACTTGTTGTTAATTTGTCACAATTGTTCTAGTTGCACTTTTAAATTCACCATTGCAAAACCCCCCTTCTCTTGGGTTCGATCCCTTTGCTTGCTACTTTACTAGTTTAGAATTAGTATTAATTAGTATGTATTATGGTATATAAATTATTAATTTGGCCGTCTTAAATAGCGACGTTTTAGGCGTGTCAAATTTTGGCGCCGTTGCCGGGGAAGGTAACGGTTTTGTTGGTGTTTTTAATTGTGTTTTTTAGAGTAGGTGTGAGCTTTGTGTGCTTTGTAGTGTAACTAGTTTTTGTAAATATTAGGATTAGTTTAAGTAGTTTATATTGCTCTCTTGTTTAATTTAATGGCTTTTCTTAATTTTCCTCAATTTGAACCATTTTACAAGTCTTCTTCTCTATGCTTTCTTGTGATATTTGAACCTATTATTCAAACCGTCTATGAATTTTCCACTTAAGAAGCTCAAAAGAGGATTAGAAAGCCCCGTAAAACAGAGCTGCGCAGGCTGCGCCAAAAGAGCGTAGCTGCGCCCCTCGTTTGCGCAGCCTGCGCCTTGGCTCGCAATTTGAACTTCTAATTTCCAAGATACTTGACCTCTTCAATTGTTCTCATTTCTTCTAATCTTCACTCCTCACTTCTCCCAACTGGATATTAGGTCACATGTGAGCCGCTTGTGCCTTGTCTTGACCGTTGAAAGGTTCTCCTTGACCCTCGGGTTCCGTGCATCAAAGTCAATTGTAAAACCGAGGTAAAATGGACAAGTTGCCACAACATAACCGATTATCAAATACTAGGATAAGCACACTTAAAGACCCATATTAAAAGACAGGAAGGTGATAAAATCACCCTCTTAGACCGACACAAAACACTACTATCAGCTATCCCATAGAAGCATTGTGCACTGCTACTTCTACCCAAGCTATGCATTTTGCTGGAGTTGTTCGTATTGAATTTGCTGCTGACGACGAAGGCTGCAAATTGGCGTTCAAATTACAGGAGAAATTCGAAGCGGTGGGTCATGCCCGTAGAGACTACTACGCAACTTACAAGCCAAAACAAGGGCCATATCTTTGGGTGGCTACTAAGGGAGATGAAGAATACTTTAGCTGTTCACCAACATGTAAGAACATACCCTTCGAATTAAGGAACACAGGAAGAGCACTCGCTGAAGATGACGATGTATGCATCTATAGCTGCATTAATATGGCTATTTGATCGCCAACCACCTACAGTGGATTGTCAGATTAATAGCGCAACAATGTTTTTCTTTCTAACTAAAATTTAAAAATCGTGTTTAGGCTATTATAACTGCCATTCAAGCGATGCTAAAAATTAATATCTAAATTAAGTTTTCTAATGAAGATTTAGATTGATTATTGCATAGTATTAGACTAACATATCAGAACATAAATACACATCAGATAAACAAGATATAAAAATATATGGACTCCAGATATTTGCATTGAGCTTAACTTATAACAAAATATATAAGCATAGACATTTACACTTATGGAGAAAGGTAAACAAAACAGCGAATACGTAACATCCAAATAAAAATTTGTAATTTATATATCTTTGGATACCGCATGCATCGCGCGCAGTAGAACCAGCTAGTTACATTATATTCCGCTATTGCAAAAATTTACCTGGGAGTTTTGGGTTTATTGTATCAAGAGAATCATATATCTACTCAAATAAGAACTACGAGTATCATCATCATCCATAATGTATAGCAGCACCAAATCTCCAAAATTCCACGGAAATAGTCAGCCATGTTAAAAGAAGAGAGCGTGCACATCTTATTCCAAATCCAGACGTTTTTTCATGGCCTCATAAACCATATAAGTAATACTTGCAGATGGAATGACTTTCAAAAGGTTTGGAAACAATCCTTTGTAGAATCCCTTCCATCTTTCTTCTCGAAAAGTCTTTAGAAAAACATCGGACATGGTTGCATTTGACTGATTAGCTTGCATTCTGAATAGAACAGTCAGAGCTTAATTATAATCCTGATATTTTGCAATAGGCTGGATTTGCAGAAATTAATAGGGAAAGGTATCTAAGATTTAAGATGAATTTAATTAATCAAAAGGGAAAAGGTTGTTTTCCTCTCCAACAAGGTCAAAGACTCGTTATTTAGGTCTTGAATATTACGGAGTATGAAACACAGCAAAAGAGCTTGCTTAAGAGGACGTCTACACTCAGTCTCCCATAATCATTCAACCAGTGAGCCATTGAGGCACAAGGATATCCTTGTTGAGCTAGTGAGAAATATGTTGTCATGTTCCCCATCGTTCCTTCTTTATTGAGCTCAAGAATATTGAAAAACGTGCAAAAATGGTGGTGACTGGCGAACCTAGCCAAAAAAAGAGAGCAAAGTTTGAAACTTTGAACTACCGACTTTTTTTCAAAAGGTTTGAACCAGTGACCTGGAGATGTTACAAATTTACACTGGAAACCAACAGACAAAACTGTAGTATTAATTATACATGGACAACACATGTTATATACCGACTTTTATCTTAGATGATGGAGATTCTAAAATCTGCCATTGCGCACAGAGTAACCGTTTATAAATGCCCGACTTTTGCTAACACACTTTCAACAGTAACTGACATACCTTGTCCTGACGACCTGCAATGGGTAAACACACGTTGCCCCCACAGCACCAGCTACTGTCCCACAGCCTAATTGCACAAGAGCTCCAGGTTCTGCATATATTGCAAGTTAGGTTATCATGAAACATAATTTGTCATACAAATTCTCATGTGAGACAGTCTTGATAATTTATCATGAAAATGGTCCATATGAAAACAAATTGAGGTAGCTTTACTGTAAGATAATGGGTTAATGATTAATAAATGGAAAGTTAATCACATGAGACCGTCTTTCAAGTTTCAACAGACGTATTGTTTATCTCAAAAATAAGAATTGCTTATCAGAATATAACAAGATATGCAAGAATTGAGAAACGGAGAACTTACCGCTATCTGGGAACATATATTTTTTAGCCAAATCCTTGAGTGTTTCATAAGCAGCTAGATCAATGCCCGCATAAGGAATAATACCAATAAGAGAGGGAAAAAGGCCCTTGTAGAAAGCTCGTGAGCCCTCCTTAATCCAGATGTCCCTAGTTAAAGATCCTAATCTAGGTACTTTCCCGTCTATGCATTCATGGGTCTGTAACCGGGTTTTTACAAGATCCATCGGGTAGATAACGGTCTGAGCAACAGCACCTGCAAGGCCACCAGAAACAAGGCGGCCAGCTGTTCCAATATCAGCCTTGTCTTCACCTTTAGCATCTGATATAGCACCTTTAAGCAATTCATATGTGTAAAATCTAATCGCACTCTCAGGTGCTACCTTCAGCACATTTAACCCATTTCCGCGAAAAAATGCAAAAATCTTTCCTTCCTTCCATATTTTCTTTACTGCTGACATTATACGAGCATCCTTAGTTTCAACTTGCAACGCCACTTTCAAACGGTCTAGGGGAGCAGTAGCAGTACGAGATGCAGCACCTGCTATACCTCCTGCTATTAAATATCGGCCTGCATGCATATGCTTGCTAATCCCTTCTGGTATGACAGTTTGTTCACCAATGTCCACAAGGCAGACCCTCTCCCAATAGTGATAGATATTTGCAATAGTTACTTCATGAGGATATAGAAGAAGAAAGTCTCGCCACTCTTCAAAAGTTATGACACCATTATTATCCTTATCAACACGCTCAACAAAACGAGCAAGTTCTTCGTCATCAATCTCAATCCCTACATAACAGAGACTGCTGTGGCTTATAGGATGAACAGAAAAAAGGGAAAAAAACACAATTAAAAGGATGCAACCTATTAAACCGTCTAACAAGGATGCAGTTTAAACTAGGCTGCTAATTAGCGTGTGAGGTGTGACATAGGCCTGTGACAAACAGTAATGTAGTAATTTCCTTTACTCATTATTTTGCCTATTATTTGGCCTGAGCTGCAAGGTACAAGAAATCATTGATAGAGAATATTCCATTCCAATAAGCAGCAATGAACAAAGCATAAACAGCACAGTCACCTTGATTAACACAAACATTTATGAGGATGAATCTTCAAAACCTAAAGTTATTTCCCAAGATGACCAAAACCTCCCGTCACTGGTTAGTGATTTAATGTGGGGAAAAAACACATGCTATCCTAATGTTTATTACAGCTAGGTTTGAACGCAACTGTAGCACTCCAAGTCTCAAGCCCTGGATGGATAGGAAGTAGTCATTAGGACACCACCATGTGTAATAGACTCATAGACAAGCACGTCTTTCTCCTGCATCTTGGCCTCACTCGTGCAAGCGGTACGTGGCATGAGAAGCTCAGAAGGTCACTCATCTAAGAATTCTACTCACCAAGCAAGCTTAACTGTGTCATTCTTAGCACACAAGCTTCTGAAGTGAAAGCGCGCTTTTCTGAAGTATTTTATTCCCTTTAAACACTCACCTAAGCTCCTCAGTTTTCAACCAAGCTCCTCGGAATCAGGGGTACATAATACTTGGCTATTGTTATGGTCGCTATGTTAGTTTCTAAAATAAGGGAAAACTTGTGACCTAAAAATTTGCTTAACAAATAGGAGCTATAAACCTATAAGCCAGTCATAGATGATGGTTAATAGAAGGTCGGAAGAAAAGTTAGATGGATATAACAACGCAGATTTATTTCGGCATTACAGAGAAGAAAGATGCCCTTCCCTCTCCTCCGTTTTTATGCATAAAACAAGCTCCCAACTTTAAAATTACAAAGACGTAGCCAATTATCCTATAATAGCTGTCAAAAGGCAAAACAACAGGTGGAATTGTATTACTAATCAATGAAAGACATAAAAACAAATAAGATGTGAAATCCCATACAAAATGAGTTTGGGTTTCCCTGGCACGGAGTATAGAGAATCCACGTTATAAGCTCAAGTGAGGCTCCATCCTAAAACAAAATGTCACAAGGAGTTGCTCCATATAAAGTGACAAATCCCACCCTTAACGAATGCATGTGAGAGGGTGACACCCAATCTCGGTGCCACCCGGTGGCGCCCTATCATTATCCTTTTCTTAACATGGGAGATTAGCAAATGGGGATTGGGGAGTGGGGACCATATCATAAGAAGAACTTGTTAACACTTAACGCAAGGCCTTTGAATTATCGCCGAATTCTAGTCCAACAATACACTAGTACGGAGTAATTCTTAAGGCTAAACAAAAAAAATGATCACAGCCAAAACAACCTACTCCGTATAAAGCAAGTACATTATCCCACATACACACACGCTACAATTGACAAATCATAAGCGAACCGAATGTGAATTAGGAGATATAATGAAGCATAAACGGCATCAAACATATCAAATGTTGTCAATAAATGCATAACTTAAGATAACGACTCCAAATTTACCTGCTTTAACAAGAGCATCATAGAGCTCTTCAGGCAAGATACACCCATTATGCTCAACATCAATAGTCTGAAAAATACGATACAGTTCAAGCTCCTTATCATCCATATACCTTCTAAACTCATAATAATTAACCCGGCCATCGTGATCAGCATCACAAACATGTAACAAATCCCTAGCATACTTATAAACAGACGGAATATGACGCGCAGTTAAACCCGCTTCAATCTCAGCATAATCCAAATACCCAGTACTCGACTTATCGAAAAAACTAAACAAACTCCTAATCCTCACCTCCCTCTCCTCCTTAGTCTCCTGCAATGCCAATAAAACATGTTCCATTGACACTGGCCCTGCTTTCTTCACTGGATTACACCCCTCACAACGCCTCGTTTCCCCCTCATTTTTCACCTTTCCCTCCATTTTTCGACAGCGAAAACCGAATACAATCTCCACCTATTTAAGTATCCATAAGTATAACCCTTCAAACAAGCTCCAACACTTAACAAAATTCCAATTGGAATTCAAAATCAGTCCAATGTCGGCCAATATATAATCATAATTACAAGGAATATGGTATGGTATATAAGAATATAAATTCCACAAGCTTTATGAATTTTGACCCTTGAAATTGAAAGGGTCAAAATAATTAATAATAACAAGATGAATAAAGTTATCAAACCCTAAATTGACGCAACTGAACAGTGAAAAACGGAGTTACTGCGGTGGTGTAACTATGGCGGGATGATAGATCGGGAATTAGAGGTGGTCGGAAACAATGGTGGAAATTGTCGAAGACACGGCGGAGATGACGGAGGAGAGAGGAAAAGGGAGGAAGGTGAATGTGATGCTGGAATTGATGATTGACTTGATTGGACTGGACAGAGTGTAAAATGGGTGATGTAGATTGTAGAACAAGATGGTGGAATTAGAGCATCGCAGGTGTTTTCCCGTATGTCCTCTCTCTTTATATAGGGCTTCTCATTATTGCACCAAGATTCCAAACATTTGGGCTTCACTGTTTTTAGGGGAGGTTTCCAAAAAAAGTAAGGGGGCGTTTGGTTGAGGGGAATAAGGAAAGGGAAAGAGAATAAAAATGGTTGATTCCTTTTGTTGTTGTTTGTTTCTTGTAAAAGAAAGGGAACCCATACCCCCTTACCCCAAAACCATTCTCATCCTTACCCCTCGGCAGTTCCCATAACCCCATAATCCCTTCTTCCTTCTACTCCCTATTTCCACCACTCCCACCAACACCCACCACACCCTCTCACACCGTCAACCACTGCCACCTACACCCTACACCCACCACACCGACACAACCACCACCAGGGACGCCGACACAACCACCACCGGTAGCAGCCGTCCACGGTACCCCATATCCTCAACCACTAAACACCACACCAACACCTTCAGTAACTCTCCCACCCCACCAACCACCACCAACACCTTCCTCGGCCACACCACTGCAACCGTCCGACGCCAGCCGCACCAGATCTGGTGTTTTAAGGGGTGGGGGAGGGGTTTTCGAAGGGTTGTGGTGGATTTTTTTAGAATGAATAAGGTGTTTGGGGTCGGGATTGTGGTGTTTGTTGAGGGCGTAAGGCGTGGTGATTAAGTTCGCCGTGGGGTACCGTGAGGAAGATCGTCGGCGCCGCTACTTGTGGTGGTGTCGGTGTAGATAATGGTGGCAGGTGGTGGGTAATGGTGGAGGAGGTGGTGGATGTTGGCTTTTAATTCCCTTTCCCTCTAATTGTCAACCAAACACCCAAGTATAATATGGGTGATCCCATTCATTTCCCTCTCTTACCCTTTCTTGATTTCATTCTCTTACCCTTTCCCGCAAACGCCCCCTAAGTCAATTTCTGTTATTTTTGGGAAGGTTTCTAAATTTTTGTGTGTGAATTGAGAAATCCATTGTTGCATAGATGTAGTTATGAAATGGAAAGGATAAATAAAATTATTGAAAAATAAGGTGGACGAATAAGAAAAGAAAAGAGAAAATATGGAGAGTCTCACCTTTGCGGATGCTCTTAGCCTATTGTCCACTTCTTGTTGCCAAAGATTTTCTACTGTTTTTTTATAAACTTAAGGATCTTTGGTGATTTTTTTGTTTTTGGTTTTGTTTAATTAATTGTGGTAAAGAGTAGGCCACCCACCTCTTCCACACCACCGCGTTACACCTCGGACTACCAACTGCTTTACTCTCAAATTTATGTCCACTATTTGATCCGTCGACCAAATCTGTCTTTCTAACCACCGTCACGATTGCCTGTGTCCAGCACCTCTGATGACACCAATTTTTAATGAGATCTTGAATTTCGAGGTTTAAATCTCAGATGTACACGAAAATAAATTTAGTTTTTCAAAACTACCTATACCATTGGAGTTTAAGGAGAATATTGAACAAATTCAAATGGCCATCGTCGGACACGGAGATGCGGGCGCATCTAATATGCACAAATGACGGTCGTCGATGGTGGTATTGTTAATTTAAAGGATGGTGGTGGTGGTGGTGGTGGTAGACTTGAGTTGACGGTAGCCGGAGTTGTTTCCGTCGAGGTTGGAGGTGTTGGGTTCATAGGTATTACGTATGGTGTATGGCAGTGGAGAGTAGTGTTGAGCAAAATATATCCGATTCGATATTTTTTCCGAATCCGATCCGAAATCCGAAAAAAATCCGAATATATGGATACCATTTAAATTGGATATCCGATCCGGTTTTTTCTGAATAAACTGGATTGAATGTGGATTGTGATTTTCTTAAAACCGGATATCCGAATCCAATCCAAATTTTAAAAATTTATATAACAAAAAGGAAAACTTTATACTTAGTTTATACGATTTTTAGACTAGTTTTGAAATTTTTAATAAATACTTGTAATTTATGCAATTAAGACTTGTAATTTATGCGATCTTGATTTGCAATTTATGAGATCAAGACTTGTAATTTATGGTTACCTTTTTTAGTGGGTTGCAAAATGCGAAATGGACCAAATTTTCTTTAGTTTTAGTCTGCCAATATGCTAATACCACCAGCCTCGGTGGAATTTTTACTGTACATTTAAGTCCGAATCGAATCCGGTTTCCGAAATATGGATCTCCGAATTTTTGGATTCTAGAATCATTCGAATCGGTTGTGGATCAGGAAAAATGATAATTTTATATTCGGATATCCGATTCGGTTTTGAAATCCGGATCGGATATCCAGTTTTGCTCAGCCCTAGTGCAGAGGGTAAATCGCCCACTAATTTCTTGTAAATAATAATAATAATAATAATAATAATAATAATAATAATAATAATAATAATAATAATAATAATAATAATAATAATAATAAATAATAAATAATAATAATAATAATAATAATAATAATAATGATGATGATGATAATGATGATAATGATAATGATGATAATGATAATAATAATGATAATGATAATAATAATAATAATAATAATAACAATAATAATAATAATAACAATAACAATAACAATAACAATAACAATAACAATAACAATAACAATAACAATAACAATAACAATAACAATAACAATAACAACAACAATAATAACAACAACAACAACGACGACAGCAACAACAACAACAACAACAATAATAATAATAATAATAATAATAATAATAACGGTCTCTCTCTCTCTCTTTTTTCTCTGACTAAAAATCCTCTGAAAATAGCTGTAACACCCCCATTTATATAGGAGCCTTTACTAAGACATTCCCAAATAAATAGGACTGTTACCATCTCGGTTTCCCGAGGTAGTGAATAACAAAGTACAACAAACCAAAGTACTTTAAATAAAATTTAGCGATTACATGTTTATTACAACTTAAATAAACTAAAACTTAATATAAAGTTAAATACAACTCGCAGCGGAAATAAATAAAGTGATTAATAAAACTAAATGGTCTAGACTTCTAGGTAAACTGCCCGAATTCTCAAGCATCCCTTTAAGCTCCCAAGTTAGCTAACTCAAGTACCTGTCAAATATGCTCCCCATTATGGTTCATCACAGGTGTTCACGAATACACTGTCAACCACGAGGTTGAGTAGGAATAACTAACAACAATACAAGGTGAAATGATATGACATATAATGCAAATACAACTGAGCTCATCACCCGAAACACCCATTCATCCCGCCAATCCCTGGCCCGGGGTATTCATCATTTCAACTGAAGTTGAAGTATTCACCATCCCAACCAAAGTTGAGGTATTCACCATCCCAACCGAAGTTGAGGTATTCAATTATACGCCATGCCAATTATAAAAATCATCTCAGTCACGAGGCTGAGGTATCCAACGCAAAGGAAATTCCAATATGAATAATCGAACAATAAACAATCCAACAATATATAATCCACATCCATTAATCCATCCAATTTCACAATACCTTTATAAATTCCACAAACCAACAAAGATAAGACAAGTTGAATAGTTATCCTACCTCGAAAGCAAGCACTCCAATTACGCAATCCAATAAGTAGAAATCCAAATAAACTTCTCAACAATACCGTCACCTAATCATAAATAATTATCCCATTATTATTAATTCATTATTCTTATTTAATAATTTATAAAACTTATATTATTTATATTATTACCTAAAAATCCGTCTTAATAATTAAACAAATTATATAATCTTCCTTAACCCACCATTAACCAATTATAAAAATCAAGTTAATACTACAACCTACGTATCACCAATCACCATCATCAACATCCCCTCATACACGTCTTCAACCCGTGTCTACTACCCACCAAAACCCGTCCTTAACGACTCCCTTAACTACCATCAGCTCCACCCAAGCCTGCCAACTCCTGGCCTGCACCACGAGGTCCACAACCAGCCCCTAACCACCAGTCATACCGTCACCAGAACCCCACAATCTCACGCCCTAGCAACAACAACCACGAACACCACTAATACCGAAAACCCGACACTTATCCTCTCCACCAACCTTCACCACCTCTAGCCACCACCGTTGTCACCACTGACCCACGGTGGTTCCAGGGGGTGGTCCCACATCCACCTGACCCGTCACGATATCCACCAAAAACCGACAGTAGCATCAACAACACCCCTCCCCCGTTTCTCGCTATTCCGAGCACCACCACCAACAACAACAACCTTCAACCTCCCTGAAACCACCACCCTGGTCGACACAAACACCAGGACCCAACCCCACCATACCCAGGTCAAGGCGAACCCGAATAAGGGTCCAATTCGGTTCGGATCCCCTGTTTTGCAATTCCGGTCATAAACGGTCATAAAGGTGGCGCCTTTAGCCACCACACGCCACCATTAGGGTCCCTCAACCACCACGAGTACAACCAGCCCAGACCCAAGTCATGTCGAGTCACAGTAAGGGGTCAATCCGTGTTTACTGTATGCAATAACCACCCTCAAACTCGTCTGAAATCCCCCTTTTCCCGAGGTCCCTGGTGGTCAACGACTGGTCCTGGTCAGACCCTGGTGATCCATGGTCATGGTGACGGTCTTAGTTCGTCAAACGATATTCTAGTTTACGAGTTATAACAATTACAAAATCAATACATTATTATAAGACCGTCTTACCTTGAGACGATAATAACAGCTATGTTCTTCCTTCCTTATGCCCTAAATCTCTCTATGTGTAAAAATATGTGAATAAAACCTATTATGTAGGTCATGCCTTGCTTTTATACTAGTAAAAGGTCGTCTTTAGGAAACTTATTAGTAAATTACTAATTACCAACCATTATTATTTTATGAATATTATTAGTATTACTATTATTATTATTATTATTATTATAATAGCATAATTATCGTTTATAATTATTATTATATTAATTATCGTATATTTTTATTATTTAATTGTTATCCCAACTCATTATTTTATTATTTATTATTTTATTATATTATCCCGTCTTACTCACGATTATTAATCATAAACGTCATAATTAATAATTAAAAATGCTCAAAACGTAAATATAAATCCCATCAAATTACGGGGTATTACAATAGCGATTGAGTGGTTCACTCAACTTTCGTTTTGAAGGCTTCGCCGTCATGCCGAGGGGCCGGCCGCCCAAAATCATCGGTTGAAATACTCGCGCTACTGACAAAATAATAGATGGACAAAAAAGTGATAGTGGTTCTTCGTTGCGATCTCCTGGAACTGCGGTACTAATGGACTTTATGACATCTTCTTCTTCTCCGGTTGTTTCAGAATCTTCTCTAGTGGTGATAGTGCCCTCTACTTCTAAATCTAAGGAGCAGGTAACATCTACATCTACTCCTATTCCTTTGGTTGTTCTTGTTGACCCCAATTCTGTGGTTAACATTGTTGTTCATAATCCGCCTCCTAAAAAACCCTACGCTTAAGCTTTAAAATCATCTAGCAAGGGTATGACACTATCGTTCGTTAAGGGTAGTGAACGCGAGGTTCTTATTGAAGAGGGTGATATTGTGGATGAAATTGAATACTGGAGCTATACTTTTGTTGGTACTGTTATGGGTAAACAGACTTCTCTTGTGGAACTTAATTCGCTGGTTTCAAAGCATTGGAACCATATTACCACACCTGAGATTCTCTATTTCTCTCGTGGGTGGTATTATTTTAGGTTTTTGTCTAAGGAGGGCATGTCTACAATTTCTTCATTGTTCATTACTTCATCTTGCAAGTCAGAAGCAGGTAATGACTACTTTTATCTATGCTTTTAATAGAGCTGCTGAAAGGATGGAGCTCTGGGATACTCTTAGACATCTCTCCCATAGGATTACTTTACCATGGGTATGTCTTGGTGATTTTAATGCGTCTCTTACAGCTGATGAAAGGGTTGGGTGCATTCTTCATGATAGGGAAATGCAGGAGTTTAGGGACTGTCTTGCTGACTGTGCTTTGTCTGATCACCCCTACACTGGGAGGATTTTTACATGGCATAATAAGCAGGCTAAGTCACCTAAATGGGCCAAACTAGATAGATTATTAGTCAATCCAACCTGGTTTTTCCAAATTCCCTCCTCTACTGTGACATTTCTTCCTGCTGGTATTTCTGATCATGCTGCCATTGTGCTCAACATTCCCAGCTCCAATCCTAAACCAAGGTATTTTAAATACCTCAATTGCTGGGCTCTCTCCTCTGGTTTTCATCAACTTATTGCTGATCATTGGAATATACATGTGCCAAGCAGTAAGATTTTCATTTTATTTTCTAAACTGAGGAGGCTTAGGGAGCATTTAAGGGCTATTCATACTACTGAATTCTCCGGTAGTATGCAAAGAGTAGCTGCTTCAAAAACTGGTCTCTCTCATTGCCAATTTTTGCTTCAAGCATCTCCCCTTAACCAGCTTCTTCTGGTGGAGGAGAAAGCTCTTACTACTACTTATACGAAGCTGAAGAATGCTGAGATGAGGACTTTGGCCTAAAAAGCTAAGGTTCAGTATATGCAGCTTAGTGATGCTAATACTAAGTATTTTTATGCTAGTGTTGCTGCAAGAAAGAGTAAAAATACTGTTGGATTCATTAATGATGCTCAAGGGAGGGTCTGTACAGGGTATGCTGAAGTAACTCGGGCTTTTTTAGGCTATTATAAATCTTACTTGGCTCTGAGGAGAGTATCCAGCCTCTTCCCCCTGAGTTGTTCTCTTATCATATTCTTCATGATGCTACCCATTTAGATAGTATGGTCACTCCTCATGAGATTAGTGCAGCTCTCTCTTCCATTGATAGGAATAAGAGTCCAGGTGTGGATGGTTATTCATCAGGTTTCTTCAAAGACACTTGGGACATTACTGTACCTGATTTCACTGCTGTAGTGTTGGAACTTTTTGAGACGGGAAAAATGTCAAGAGCAGCAAACTCAACTTTGATTGATCTCATACCTAAGAAAGAGGCTCCTCAATCTGTTACTGAATTCAGGCCCATATCTTGTTGCACTGTTTTCTATAAGACAGTGAGCAAGGTACTGGCCAATAGAATAAAAGTTATTCTTGGTGATATAGTTGGGTTAGAACAGGCTGCTTTCATTGAAGGGAGGTATTTGTTTGATAATTCAATGCTTGCTCATGAACTGACATTCAAATACAACAGAAGTCTCTTAACTCCAAGGTGCATTCTCAAAGTGGACATCCAAAAAGCCTTTGACTTTGTTAACTGGGGTTTCTTGAAAAGCTATTTGCTGAGGTTTGGTTTCCCTCCTAAATTCTCTCACTGGGTTCTTTCTTGTGTTACTTATTCCCATTTTCCCTCTGTGTGAATGGCTCTACTGAAGGTTTATTTCCTGGAAAGAGGGACTAAGACAGGGAGATCCCCTCTCACCTTATCTTTTTACTTTATGTATGGAAGTACTCTCAAGGCTTCTAAGGCAAATTCATTCTCACCCGGGCTTCTCCTATCACCCAAAGTGTGTGAAGGTTCAGCTAACCCATTTAATCTTTGCTGATGACCTCCTAGTCTTTACTAGAGGGGACCTCCTATCTATTCAAGCAGTGGATAAGTGTAACAATTTTTGCTGGTTATTCAGGCATAAGAGCAACCCCATGAAATCTAATTTGTACTTTGGAGGAGTTAACTCAACACTGAAGCAACTCATTCTGGACACCACTGGTATGTGGAAGGGGATCTCTCACTGAGATACTTAGGTATCCCTCTCTTTGGAGCCTGGTTGACTTAGAGAATGTTTATCCCACTGTTGGATAAGATTAGTAGTAAAATTTCTCACTGGGCTAATAATTTTTTGAGCTATGCAGGGAAGATTGCCCTCATAAATTTTGTCATTTTTGGGATACAGAATTTCTGGGGGTCCAGTATTTTACTCCCAAAGGGATTGCCAAGCAAATTCACAAAATGTGCAAGGATTTTAATGGGGCATTGCAGCCGGGGAAAGGAGATTGATATTTAAAAGCTGGGAGAGCTTATGTAGGCCAAGAAAGAAAGGTGGAGTGGATATTAAAGAAATTTTGAGCCGGAATAAAGCTCAGATGATGGGATGGATTAAAAAACTTGAGACTAATGCTCCAAATGTTTGGGTACTGATGAGTCATAATTATATGCATATTTATGCCTCCCCTTAGTTGCTTTTGATTCGGTTTTTGTGCTAAATTATATCATTTACATGCCTTTTATGTTAGAACGTTGATACTTCTGCTTTTTGATGTTTAATGCAGGAATGATGCATTTGAGGAACAAATGAATGATATGGGCATCGTGGAGTAGGCATGGAGGAATACACGAAGTATGGCACGGGAATCCATAAGAATAAAGGAAGAGAAGTTAAGAAGACAACACGTAGAAGGATCAGAAACAGTGAGCATGGGCTCGATCGAGGAAGTTGGTGACTCGATCGAGTAAGGCAAGGCTCGATCGAGAAACCACCCAGTTCTATAATTTCCGCAATTTTCCTTAAGTCGGTTACGTTTTATTATAAATACCTAAAGTTGTACCCTTGTTTATTTACGTATTATTTTTCGGTAGTTTCAGTAGAATTACTCTAAAACTCTCTTAGAATACTTTTAGTTTAGTTTTATTTATTATTCGCATAGGATATATTGTTCTTCATTACGGTATTGTTCTAATCTTTATTCAATTATTATTTCAATTACTTGTTCATCTCTTATGCTTTTAATCATGTTTCTTATTATTGATATTGTTGTTATTGTTATTAGTATTGTTGGAATATGTGTCCTCCGACAATAATGCGATCACAACTGTCGATCATAATGATCACATGTTTAAATCTCATTTTAAGAATACATGTGGGATGTAATATTTTACAGTCAACTGGTCCACACATATCGGTAATGATTGGCTGTCTAGAGTTTGACATTACTGTCGTGCGACGGTGGTGATCGATTGATCCCTTAGGTCATACCTATAGGAAAATACTCTTAATTGATTATTTAATTAATCGTATGCCGATACGAGTTAATTAAATTGCTTAAAATTGACGGATGATTTGTGAGTAAGATTAACGTGTCTTATTATGATTCGATTAAATTAGATACGGTCTAAGTAATCGAATTGTTTTATTACTTGGATAAAATTATTGTTTACGAAACAATTGAATTTGAAATTGAATGAATAATTTATTATAAATACAAGACGTTGTAATTTATAATTTGATAAACCATTTTGGCACAAGTAATTACGAATTACTAAGTCGATTTTGTATATGACATATTTTATGAGTATGTTGATTTTTAATATGTTAAAAATACATTACAAATTCACATGTCAAGTAACATGTCACATATGTCACAATTGACAAATGACAAAATAAAATGGACCATCCATTTTATGTTAAATATGCCGAAAATATGGAGGGAGTATAAGGTTTATATTGTATTTTTATTTTAAGTGGAAAACATAATTATTACAACCTAATATAGCCTTGCATGCCTAGTTGTTCTTGGGAAGAAAGTTGGCCTCATGCATTGGCTATCTCCCCTCCCCCCAACCGGTTTATACATAGAAAAGGCCAAGGCCTTTTCTCAAAAATTATTCACTTCTTCAACATTATTTTTCTAGTGTAAGAAATATACTCCATTCTCTATCTTGTGAAGAAATTTTAGAGAAATAAAATCTCTCAAATCCTACTCTCTTGACCGAAAATTTTCAAGAGTAGAAAATATTATTTTTATGTCAATTTTATAGTAAGACTTATATTATTTCTAGTACAAAATAATATTAGTTATTAAGAGATTTCCTTGGGTATTCACATTTGGGAGGGATTCTAAGCTTGAATCTTTGTTCATCCATATAAGGAAAGCTCAAGAACAAGTAAGAAGGAGATCTTACTTGTGCCCAAAAATCCGAAATTATCTTAGTAAGGGTTGATGATTTCTTCTCTTTTTAATTTAAGTTTGCATGCATAAGATCACGAATTAATTTTATGACTAAATTAATTATAACATATTTGAATATGTTGAGTATAATGAGATATAGATTTCCAACAAGCGGTATCAAGAGCCTTAAGTTGTTTGCATGCAAATCGGTTATAGTTTTTCCGAGTTATATGATTAACAAATAAAACTTATAAATTTGTGTTTATTATGATATATCACGAAATCAATCATGCATGTTAAAGTTTCTGGTCCTAAAATGTATTTAGGATATTTTGGTTAATTTATGGATTTCTATTGTTCATTTTATATAATAATGGCATTAAAATGTGATTTTATGATAAAAATGTCATTTTTAGACTTAAATTAGCTAAACTTCGATTTTTCCAGTGGTTTTTGGATATGTTTTCACATATATTATCTTATGATGACCTGTAAATTTTCATAATTTTATAAGTTCTTATGCTCGAAATATGAATTTTTCATGATAAAATCGGATTTAAATGGAAAAATAGGTTAATATGAGTTATATATCGAATCTGGTCATAGAAATTTAGTATGTTGTCACATGCAATTTTACAAAATGTGTGTAAAATAATTGTCTATAATGAAGTCTTTATGCATGATTTATGAATTTTTGATGAAAAATAACATAAATAGTGACTTTAATTAGTGAAAATTGCTAAAACATACTTCATGACTAAGGAAAAACGTCACATGTTGAATTTTATCATATTTTTCAGATCTAAAAGTGAAAAGTAAATTAATATAATTTTTCTCATATTTTTATGATAATATTTGATAAATCCGATAAACCGCAACATTGTTTTTCTCGATAAATTTCGAAAATTTTAACCTAAGTTTTTGAACATTATGAGTGTCATGGTATTTTTCCAGAATGTTCATGATTTTAAAATTTTGAATTTTGAATTTATTTGAAATTTTTGTGATTTATTTGAAGTTTATGGCTTTTTATTGTAATTTTAAGTCTTTTATGAACAATATTAAGAAATATAAGTTAATTATTGTCAATATGTTAGTGGAGACTAATTTTGAGTCCTAATATTGTTAGGGTAATTAACTAGTACATAAATATGATTTTATGTAATTATTGTGATTTTAAAAGGTTGAATCACGCAAATCCGTAAAAACCGATTAATATACGATATTGGCTCCTTAAAGGCGATTTAGCATAAAATTGGGCATGTTCATACATATTATAATGCTGCATTTTATTTATGATTGTCATAATTTTATTTTATGTAATTTTATTTTATGTAATTTTGCTTAGTATGGCCTTAGTTTTTAATTGATATTACCCGAAATGTATGGGAATATCGATTCGGTTGTAATTTATTGTGATCTCGTATCACCGTTTTGTAATTTAATAGATTTATTTCATTTTTAATTACACATTTATAATAGGAAATTATGTAATTTGTTATATAATTTATTTATTTCGGAGTTCCTTGAAGACGGTGCCACTTGAGAAGGCGGTCCATTAAAGACGGTGTTACCTCGAGATGCGTGTCAAGACCGAAGTTCAAGGGACCAATGGAGTTGGTTTCCAAATTTGTAATAGTTTATTTGATTTACTTTTTTAGGAAGGCCATCACTACTACAAATCCAGGCAACTACAACGCCCCTTTAACAACGATTATTCACGAAAATCACAATAGACGTTGTAGAATGTATGGCGCGAATTTTACTAAAATGAATTACAACGGGTATGGTTATAAAAATCGTTGTTATAAGTTTTAACAACGGGTAACACATGCACAACCGTTGTTAATAATTTGGCGCAAAATTGACGCAAAGTTAGTGAAAAGTAATCACAACGGTTACTTTTGAAACCCGTTGTTAAAACTTATTTGACAACGGTTGTTGTTTTACAACCGTTGTTAAAACTTATTTGACAACGGTTGTTGTTTAATAACCGTTGTCAATACCTTCCATACTATAAACCACACAAACACAAGTCTGCTGCAGCCACAAAACACAAACCTTAATACACAAACACAAACACAAACACAGTCAAACACAAACACAAAACACACACTTTCTCTCTTTCTCATCGTCTCTTTCTCTCTTTCTCATCGTCGCTTTATCTTCTCGCCGTCACTATTGATTTCATCGTCTAATTATCAGGTAAATCTCGCCGTCACTGTTGGTTTCATCGTCTTTCATCGTCATTATTTTCTAATTATTTCATTTGCATGTGTATGTGTTTTTATCGACCATTATGTTATTTCTATAAGTATTATTCGTTTAATTAGCTAGTAAAACAAATTAAATAAACTAAAACAAAGAAGAAGCAAGATGATAGAGAGGAATGCATGATAAACATAATTAATATATATATATATATATA
Organism: Silene latifolia; assembly: GCF_048544455.1. Lineage (NCBI taxonomy): Eukaryota > Viridiplantae > Streptophyta > Magnoliopsida > Caryophyllales > Caryophyllaceae > Silene > Silene latifolia. The sequence continues at coordinate 409,029,405 of NC_133538.1, forward strand.
TATATATATATATATATATATATATATATATATATATATATATATATATATATATATATATATATATATATATATAATAAATACATAAATTAAAAAAAAAATTACATTAATAAAAATGCAATTCTTATATTTTCATAGAGGGTCTTATTCTCCTCTATGATATCCGTCCTCTCCTCCTTGGCTATTTGGAGGTTCCGTTCAGCAGTTGCTATATCGTCATATAGCTGCAACTGCTGCTGCTCTGTCAAGCCATCTTCTTTGGCGTCCTTCAGTATGGATCGAGCATCCGCAAGGTAACTCCTGAAACTTTCCTCAATGTGGAGCAACCGGTGGATGAAACTGTTGTTGTTCTCGATCATAGTAAGAGTCTTAAGGATGATATCATTCATTTTGTTGGAGTTTGGAGTTTGTTTTGAAAGATTAAGTAGGGTTTATTTGGAGTTTGTTTTAGCAGTTAGGGTTTGGAGATGTATAGTGAGATAATGGAATGTTAGTTGAGATAATGCATGTATTTATACTAAGCAATGTGTGGTTTGAGTTGTTTTTTAATTAATATATATGTTAGGAAGTTGTGCCATAATCATCATCATATCTCTCTCTGCTGCTTCAAATCTTATTACTAACCCTTCTCATTCCATATTGTCCGTTCATATGCACAGGGATGGCAGTAATAATGCATGCATCGGAATTATAACGGGCCGTAATTATGCATGCATCTAGTAATATTTAATTTAATTTTTAATTTTTATTTTTTAAGAACAAACAACAACGGTTATTTATAAAAAAATCCGTTGTCTTTAGTTATAACAACGGTTTTGTATATTACAACCCGTTGTTATAACTTTCCCCCCAAAATTGAGTCACATTTTCCACAACGGGTTTTTGTACTTAAAACCGTTGTTAATAGTTTTAACAACGGGTTCCTTAAGAAAACCAACCGTTTTTAAAACCTTTTACAACGGGCGCTTTAACAACGTCCGCTTTTTTATATAACAACGGTTTTTAACCGTTGTTATATCCTGTATCTGTAGTAGTTCATACTAGGATTTATTTTTATGCTTTGCATTTTATTTATATGTTGCATGCATCGCTAAATTGCCATAACTAAAACATGCATTATCATTATATCGAGTTTATCGACCGTGTCAATTACAATTATCGTATTTCACCGCTTTAGTTCACTTAAAACGTGATAGATAATAAATTGACATCACCTCTCTCTAAATAAACAATTGAGACTTAGCCTTACCAAAAAGTAGAAATCATGAAAACCTATTTCATGAGGGAGTGCACTCGGCCACACCGGGGTACAAACCTTGTTACGTAGGGGAAGTGGGTGATAAATGTCTATCCACCGAATTCATGTTGATAAGGGATGAATTGGCTACACCGTGCCCAAGTTAATGTGGATTTGGATCATGGACACATTTATTCGAAATCTGGGTTGAACTCAACAAAAGTATTGAAAAGGGATGAATCGGCTACACCGTGCCCTTGTCGGATGTGTTTTGGGCTAAAGATAAATGTTAACGACCAAGAGTTCTAAAAGTAGAATCGATTAAAGAGTTAATCCACCGAGTTATATTGATAAGGGATGTATCGGCCACACCGTGCCCAAGTTAATATGAATTTGGATCTTGGAATCATTTATAATAGTTGGGTAGAGGTCACTATGTAAATGCTTTACTTGTTATTTACAAGTATTAATAAAATGATAAATGTTAAGTTTTCCACTATTCCGTTATCATATTGTTCTATTTCTTTACCACAATTCATATACGATATCATTTCGATTTTTGATTCAAATCTCCATTAAAACATCGTAACTAAAGACAAAATTTGAATTTTTCTTCTAAAAATCTCGTATTATCCATTGTAAGGATCTCTTGTGAAGGGTATAGATAAAAGTTATTCGTGATCAAAAGGGTTTTTGATTCTTGACTAACATATCTACTTACAATGAATTGTTTCTCATATACTTAATTGAGTTAAGTACTTTGAAACGTTAAATCATTTTGGTAACTAGATTTGTTGGAAATCAAAATTGACCAAAATACCGCAACCACTTCAATGAAAGTTTTAAGACTAAAACAATTGAATTGAAGAGTGGTCTTCATAAGATTCAACTTTGCTTCTCTAAAGTAAAGATTCATTGAATTGAGTGGGAGCATTCTCTTAAACCGTTAAGAAAAGGATAAGGTTATAAAGAAGTAAAATTAGAATGGAATTGATACAAGGTAATGTTAAAAGTAAAGTTATTGAGAATAACGATACTAAACCTATCAATCCCTTCCGATATAGTTTCCATTGTCTTAATCGTTGGACGATAGAAAGGAAACTACCCCAAATTATTGAAGAATCAACAAGTTAGTTGTGGGACATCTAATGGGACCTTCTTCTTTAAATGTTTATTTGATTGACATAAATTTTGCTAGTAATACTTCGTCAATATTAGAAACCGGTGGTGGTTTTCATCATTGTACTTGATACATAGGATGATTAGAATATGACGACTAGCAACAATGATGTTAAGAGATAGAGTCATTGTGTACTCAATCTAGTTTTTGGGTTTATAGTTGTACTTAATTGTGACTATTAAGTGCATAAACTCCAAATAAGAATATAAACTTGTTAAGATACAAAAAAAAAAAAGGTTTCACTTTTGTGATCCTATACACCACGATTTGATGTATGGCTAGCCCATTATCAAGGTGATTATATTCTAAACCAAACTAGAATGATATATCATGTAGATGATGCAAGACTCAAATTGGTAACCCAAGATTGAACCTTAGATTCTGGAATGATGAACGCAAAGAGTTATTGAGTACTCTTGAAACAATTACATTGTTAATGCGTATCTTGTATTCAAAGCAAGATGTCTCGTGCCTTTTGGTTGAAAAGGAGATCGAGGTTGTAAATCATTGATCCAAAATAGGTTGATCATTTTCTTTTACCAACGATTTAGGTTGACACTAATGTGTTCACTTAATAAGGTAAATAGAGAAATCTTTGAAGAAGTTCAAAGAGTTCCAGGAATCACGATTTAGTCGTGATGGGATTATCAAAGTGAAGACTTTGAGATAAGCCAAAGGAAATGTGATATAGTATCATAAATTAATCTCTCTTAGCACGCATTATGGGATAATGTGTGGTTGGATAAAGAAATCAAACGCTATTCGATATGGTTTGGATTTCAATCAAGTTACTTTGAGTTACTTGATCCTTTTGGGGATTTTATCATTTTGTCTAAATTATTTTTCCACTAAATCTAAAACGAGTCATATGATATATGAAATGGTAGGGTACCATGTTTGTAAGTTTTTCAAAAGAAACAAATGCTCATTTTTCCTTACCATAATCACGAGTACAACGGGTTTGTGGCTCGTGAAGCTGTCTTTCTAGAATACAAGTTTATTTCTAGAAGACAAAGTGGGAGAAATTACTCAAAGAGCCACAAAGAATGTTATGTCGCAAGAAACTGGTCTTTCTTGGCTACATGAGACGTTTTGTGTAAGACGTTGTTTCTTCAAAACCTAGGAGGTTAAAGTCGTCACTTGTTGAAGATGATGAATTAGTGTTACTTTTAGAAAGTAAAGAGCTTGCAACTTACAAAGAAATTGTTTGATTCAAGTTGATTACTTCTGGAAAGTAATGAACATATGACTTACATGAGAGTGTTTAAGTCACAACTCAATACAAGGCTTAGAGCCATGAAAATCCGAAATAAATTCCAAGTGAATTGTTAGATATCAAAGCCTGATTGGTTGCAAAGGGTTTTGCACTAGTTGAAATGCTTAAGTCTATTTGGATCTTCTTAGGGATTGTGTTTCATTATGATAATATACATATAGCAAGTAAATATAAAACCCACTTCTTCAATTAGAAGGAATGTATTCAATACAAGTCTTGAGTTTTGTAGATTCTTGTAATCCTAAGATAATATGAAACTTAAGAGAGGGTCTTAAGTAGGACATCAATGAGTTGGAATAAATGTTTTGATCATGTTATAAAACTTTTCTCGATAAGTCGAGAAGTGTGTTTATACATGGAGTTTAGTGGGAGTTACGGAAATTTTAAGTAGTCTTATATGTGGATGACATATTGATCATTGCGAATGATTTTAGACTTTGGAGAAATATAGTACATCTTTAATATCCGGATTTATGGAGATAAATCTACATGATATTAATGTCAAATAAGGAGTCTTATGTTGATAAGATTCATGACTAGTTCAATCGAATTGAACATATTTGATTGATTCCATTTGCTTCCACTGCCGAATCAATTAAATAAGAAATGATGTATAACACTTCATATACTTTGAGTATGATGAATTATTTCAAATCGAATTTTAGTAATAGTTACCAAGTAAGCCATAAAGATTACCCTTAAGTACTTACAGAAGCATTAAGGATGTAATGCAAAGTGTTTTTGATGCAATTTTGTGTAAGGGTGTTACACAAATGACAATTGACAATTGAGAATTGTGCATGGTTTCCGACAAAACCATAATCAAAACACATTAGGATGGTTAAGATACCATTATGGCTATGTTATTTAAGAAATATTTTCTAGAATTGTTCTAGGCAATAAAGAACAATGAGAAATATTTACAACGGAAATTGAGCACACTTGCAATCATGGGATGTGCAAGAAGGATGAGTCCCTCACACTGTGAAAACAGTGGGAGCTATTCTAAGGCTAGAGGGCCCATGTCTTGAATGGATCTCGACACGTACTCAGAAAGTTTTGTAATGCAAATGTATACATTACAAAGGAAAACGAGTATGTAGTAAGGTTGAGTAAGGTACAAGAAGTGGATAAAACCTACTAACCAAAGCCTTCTCATAGGCTTAACATGATGAGTCATGTCATTTCAATTGAATTGAGATGAACAACTATATACAAGATCTAAATTGGATATGAAGTAGTAATCAAGTATTGACTACTCATATGATAATCACATTTGTCGTACGAGTTTTTAAAATCTGAAAACTCCTTTTATACTTTTTTACATCCAAACGGGTTGTAGAGACAATATTGAACCCCGTTAAAGTGAACCCGGATTAACATGGTATTCACCCATAGTCACTTGTATGAGGTGACGTCTCGAAGTGACTAGAGTGCGATGCGATTGATGGCAAGTTCAAATGCCATAGAGTCATATGAGATGACTAGTCGATCACATAGGCAGACTGTTAGGAACACTTTGTCGGGCCTTATGACCGCTTATTGAGTTCTGGCAAATTTATATAGCCTAGTCGTGGCGAGAGCTACTATAGTATTCTAATGATTCGATTCTTTTGACTAAAGACTGTTCGCCTAAGATGGCACAGTTTCAGATTAACTTTTATTTGTGTTACTACGACCTTCGTAAATGGGGTCAAATGGGCATATTTTGGGTTATGATGGTTGTGGCTAGTCGAAGGGAATAAGTGCAATAGGAATTATCCACCTCTTGTCAGGGTTATAACAATATCTCAGGGCCACTCGAGGAGTAATGAACAGGAAATGCTTGGCCACGCTCGGAAGGTATCTATGGTAGATAACTCTGGTCAATCAGTTATTCTCCAGATCGAGGAAACCACTCTCGATATGATCACTTGCAAGTACGACCTAAAAGACACCTTGCATTGAGTGGGAGATAGTAATAGGACAAGAGAATTGGTGACGCACACTTGTCGAGGACAAGTGAGAGATTGTTGGAATATGTGTCCTCCGACAATAATGCGATCACAACTGTCGATCATAATGATCACATGTATAAATCTCATTTTAAGAATACATGTGGGATGTAATATTTTACAGTCAACTGGTCCACACATATCGGTAATGATTGGCTGTCTAGAGTTTGACATTACGTAAATGCATTTACCTGGTGATCGATTGATCCCCTTAGGTCATACCTATAGGGGAATACTCTTAATTGATTATTTAATTAATCGTATGCCGTCTGAGTTAATTAAATTGCTTAAAATTGACGGATGATTTGTGAGTAAGATTAACGTGTCTTATTATAATTCGATTAAATTAGATACGGTCTAAGTAATCGAATTGTTTTATTACTTGGATAAAATTATTGTTTACGAAACAATTGAATTTGAAATTGAATGAATAATTTATTACAAATACAAGACGTTGTAATTTATAATTTGATAAACCATTTTGGCACAAGTAATTACGAATTACTAAGTCGATTTTGTATATGACATATTTTATGAGTATGTTGATTTTTAATATGTTAAAAATACATTACAAATTCACATGTCAAGTAACATGTCACATATGTCACAATTGACAAATGACAAAATAAAATGGACCATCCTTTTTATGTTAAATGTGCAGAAAATATGGAGGGAGTATAAGGTTTATATTGTATTTTTATTTTAAGTGGAAAACATAATTATTACAACCTAATATAGCCTTGCATGCCTAGTTGTTCTTGGGAAGAAAGTTGGCCTCATGCACTGGCTATCTCCCCTCCCCCCAACCGGTTTATACATAGAAAAGGCCAAGGCCTTTTCTAAAAAATTATTCACTTCTTCAACATTATTTTTCTAGTGTAAGAAATATACTCCATTCTCTATCTTGTGAAGAAATTTTAGAGAAATAAAATCTCTCAAATTCTACTCTCTTGACCGAAAATTTTCAAGAGTACAAAATATTATTTTTGTGTCAATTTTATAGTAAGACTTATATTATTTCTAGTACAAAATAATATTAGTTATTAAGAGATTTCCTTGAGTATTCACATTTGGGAGGGATTCTAAGCTTGAATCCTTGTTCATCCATATAAGAAAAGCTCAAGAACAAGTAAGAAGGAGATCTTACTTGTGCCCAAAAATCCGAAATTATCTTAGTAAGGGTTGATGATTTCTTCTCTTTTTAATTTAAGTTTGCATGCATAAGATCACGAATTAATTTTATGACTAAATTAATTATAACATATTTGAATATGTTGAGTATAATGAGATATAGATTTCCAACAAATATGAGTATCTAAATCTTTTATCTAGGGTGAAAGGGGATCTAGCTTGTTAGAAAAGGTGTTACTTATGAATAGATTGTTAATTTGCTTTTGATTGTTGTTTAATTATCGTACTACTTCTAGTTGATTAATTACTGATCAGAATTGATTAATTAGTCTCGCATAAACTAGGATTATCACTGACCGCGTTAAGACTAGTATAGGCCACGATAATTGAATTAGACTGACTTAATAATCGCGATTGCATATTACGTTAGATCTAAAAAGACATATTAGAATCGACCGATCATATGACTTTCAACAATATAAATTGCTCAATCAATGAATTAAATCTTATCCTTTGATGACTATCTAGTGAACCCGACCCCTAGACTCTTTAATATTATTGTTTACAATATTTATTCACTTTGCAATTAGCTGTTATAAATCAAACCAAACAAACCCCCAAAATTGGTTACTTTAAGACAATTTAATATAAACAAACTAGATTAATTACCTCGCCTCCCTATGGATACGATACCTTAGTTACCGCTAGCTATTTGTTAGTAGTAATTTAGGTTTACTATGATTAAGGTAATACGACTTTAGCCTTATCAAATTTGGCGCCGTTGCCGGGGAGGCAACAATTCTCTTGTTTGTTTTTGTTTATTTTTGTCTTTTGTCTCAGGGAGCATCAGTTCCTTGAGACAGTTTTATCTTTTCTTGTTGTTTTCGTGTATGCCCAGGTCTCACAGGTTAGAGATTGTACCTTTTGATCCCGAGCCAGAAAAGACTTTTTGGTACAGACGAAGATTTCAAAGAGAAGTAAGTCGGGTGGAAGACTTGAGTACACTTGACTATGAGCGGTATACTTTCACAGAACATTTGTCCTTTGAAGAGGACACTCTTATTTCCGCACTAGTTACTCCCACAACATCAAAGGTGCCTACCTTGGCAAGTCACTCCGAACCCACGGTTTCTTCTATTACTAAAGGCTTCAAGCTCCCTACCACTGATAAATGGACTTTTGAGATCAAGCCTTCCTATATAAGCTTAGTAGAGAGAAATATGTTTGGAGGAAAGATGGAGAGGACCCCGCAAAGCACATGGAGAAATTTGTTACATATTGTTGCTCTATTCCTTTGATAGCTGGGGTGACTCAAGATCAGGTGAAACAAACTATCTTTCCTTTCTCTTTGAGAGATGATGCAGCTGAGTGGTTACGGGATTTAGACATGGAGACCGACGCAGTTACTAATTGGACTTCTCTAGCTCTTGGATTCTACAAGAGGTATTTCTCACCACATAAAACTAATGCTCTTAGAAGTCAGATTATAAGTTTTAAGCAAGGTCCCACCGAAGACTTTAATGAAGCTTGAATTTGTTTCAAACGGCTAGTTCGGTCCGTCCCCCACCAAGGTTTCGAAATTTGGTTCCTTTGCAACCAGTTTTACAACGGGTTGTATGATGATCATAGAGCCTTGCTTGATTCAGCTGCTAATGGGAGATTCCAAGATAACACTAGTGACGGTAATGCTTGGAAGTTGATTGATCAGATAGCTACTCACACAGCTGAGTATGGTAACCCAGAGGAAGTAAGAGAGGAAGCGGTTCAGATAGTGCGGTTGCGGCACAGTTGGAGACCATATTTGCTCAAATAGCCGAATTAAAGACTACTCAGTCTTTGGGTAAGCAGGAAATGGTTCACATGGTTCAACAAGAAGTGTCCTGCGAGATATGTGGGATAGATGGCCACACTGCGGCCAAGTGTATGAGTACCATTGAGCAAGTTCATGCCTTCCAATCTTTTAAGCAAGGGACCCCTTATTCTAACTACTTCCCTGAAAGGAGTCAGAATGCCTATGCTCAAGCCCTGCCGCAAAGTACATATATTATTCCTCGAAATCGTGGTAACCAATCACAAGGAAGCTTTGTTCGGCAAAATCAAGGAGGTTTTCAATAAATACAACCTCCTCCTCAAGCTCCTAATAATGAGATGGCCGAGTTGAGAGCTCTCTTGCATCAAACTTTGTCAATGCAACAAAAACAAACGGATCAGATTTCCGAACTCATGGCTCATAATAAGATGTTGGATACTCAAGTTGCCCAAATGGCGGCTCAAAATCCTTCAAAACAGTCCGGTCTTCCTCCTCAAGGTAAACAAGCTCATGAGCAATTTAATGCTATTTCTTTGAGGAGCGGTACTTTTTATCAAGGTCCGGACATGCCCATTAATGATGATGAGGTTCCCTACATGCATCCTAAGGGATTGGGAAATCTCAAGTTGAGCGATGACGAGAAAGAAACTTGCAAGGATCAAACACGGGATAAGCAAAAAGACGAAAAAAAGGGAACTGGCATGGTGACTCGATCGAGCCAGCAGAGGATTGATCGAGGAACTAGTATGTTCGATCGAGTACACCGAGGGCTCGATCGAGGCACCCCCTCTGATAGTGATTTTTCGCCTGTTTCAGCTACGTCATTGGACAAAAATAGGTTCCTCGATCGAGTGACTACTGGACTCGATCGAGTCACTCCTGTAACTAACGATAATACTTCCAAATGCACTCCTAATGAAAAAGAAGCCGAGCCAATCAAAATTCAACTACCTTTTCCTCAAAGATTGCAGAAATCCAAACTATCAGAGGGGGTGCCTCGATCGAGCCCTCGGTGTACTCGATCGAACATACTAGTGACAGCGCCATTTACTGAATTGGTAACTCAAGTGTCGGCTTATGCTAAGTTTTTAAAATAGATATTGTTAAAGAAGCGGTCTTTTGATGAAGTGGAGACTGTCGCGTTCACTCTTGAATGCTACGCCATATTACAAGCCAATTATCCACCTAAGCTTAAGGATCCAGGGAGCTTTTCTATTCCTTGTACTATAGGCCCTTTATCTATTGACAATGCTTTGTGTGATTTAGGAGCAAGCGTCAGTGTCATGCCATATAAAATTTGCAATCAGTTAAACATGACTAAGCTTAAATGTACTAACATGACTATACAATTGGCTGACAGGTCTATTAAGCACCCTATGGGTATCTTAGAGGATGTGCCAGTTAAGATAGGGAAATTTTTCATTCCAGTCGACTTTGTAGTGATAGATATAGCTGAAGATTCTCGTGTTCCTATTATTCTAGAACGACCATTCTTGGATACTGCAGGGGCGGTTATAGATGTTAGACATGGGAGTCTTATGTTCAATATTGGAGATGATACTATCACTTTTGATCTTGACAAAGCATCACGCCCTCCTGATTTAAAAGCTTCTTGTCATATGATTAATGCTCTTGATCCTACTTTTGATGATTGTCTTGCTTTATGTTTTGACAGGAATCTATCTGACGCCCCTGCTGCTGCGTCATATCCATGGAGCAAGGAAGTGGATGAAATTGAGAGGTTGATTTATGGAGATGAACCTCTTCCTGAGATGGTTTACAGCTGTGATGAGATTGTTGACATAGAAGCCGAGTTGGATGCTTTGGAAGCTGAGATTTTCAGAGAAGGGCCAGTTAAAGTTTTTGATAAAGCTCCAATGACGGATGAAGTGCCCTATCTCCTACCAAGTGATGATGACTTGAAGAATGATGAACATTGCTCATATTTTACATTAGACTTTGAGTTTGATGAGCACGAACTTTATTTGTTATTTATTTTCTCTTGGACTATTTATTGGTGCTACTTATGCCTTTGTGTAGGACATGCGCTACTTTTTGATTTACTGTTACGAGCTTTAAGTTGTATTGATTGTGCTTTGAATGGCATTTGTTTTTAAATGCAGAATGTGCTCGTAAGATGGTTCCTCGATCGAATGTCTTGAAGCTCGATCGAGTACCCACGTTTTTTGGTCAGAAACGTGCCAGACGATGATAAGAACTGCGCAGTTGATAATTTTCCCCTATTTTTGCAACGGGTTTGGGGGAATTTCTACGCTCTTACCCGGTATTCTCTTCCCTTATACCTTCTTTTATTGTATTGTCTATTTGTTTTCCATACCTATTGTTAGTTGTATCCTTTAGGTTGCTGGAACATTTTGTTGTGTGATTGCTGATACGGGCATTTTATATAGACTTTTTAGCCTATTTTAGCACGTATTATTGTGTACTTTTGTACTATTTATATTGCATTATGCCCCGAATTGGCTACTTTGGTTCGTTTTGTCCATTTTGTAGAAATGAACACGAAAGTAGTGGAATCGTACCATTTTTCGTCCTTTTTGCATGCATTTAGAGGAGACGGGATTTTCCTGAGTAAGATACTGCATTGGAGTGCGTGAAGGCACGGTTTACAAGGCATTCGGGCACGGATTGAGCTGAATTGAAGACAGAAGACTCGATCGAGTGGTTTTGTTAAGTCGATCGAGTGGTTTTTACATCCTTGGTTGGTCGATCGAGTGCTTTCCTACTCGATCCAGAAGTGCTGTAAAGAGGGGTTACTCGATCGAGTAACTATTCTACTCGATTGAGTAGATTTTCTGTGATTTTGCTCGATCGAGTGGTTTTATTCCACTCGATCGAGTGGTTTCTGCTGGCGTGGGCTTTAATTAGCCCGTGAATTTATTTTAGCTTATGGACTTAGTTGTTTTTCTATTTTAGCATTATGTTACTAGGTTATTAGCATCGAATTTTCCTACTATCAAAGTTGATCTATCATTCAAGACTGCGTACTATTTTCTCCTTCACTGTAACTCTATTTTGGGATTTATTTCGCTCGGATTTGATTTTTCTTTACGCCGGATTCGCACGATTGTAATATCTTTATCCTTTCTAAATAATAAACTTCATTTCATTTGCTTTAATTCTTCGTCTTGCTTTATTTACTTTTTGCCCTAATTTACTTTTTATGCGATTTAATCATCGTTTTAATATGTTGAATGCTGGTTATTTATCTGCTGTTAGTTTTGATAGTATTAATAGCAATATGAGTAGCTAAATCTAATTCATGTTGGGATTAGGGGATCTACGGTAGGAAAGTGACGATGTAGTAAATAGGTTAGATGAATTAATTGTGAGATTCTGTCACCATATCAATTTAATTGTATTTTACCGACTTAGTTGAGTGCACGCTTCTGAGCCACCCTTTTAATCTGGCTAAAATTAATCCTGGATCGAAATATTGGACTAAATAGGCCTGCTATGAACAGTAGACTACCCTGACGAGGATGAAAGTTAAGTTAGTGGTATTTTAGGATAGAAAGTGGACCGAAAGGACCTTTCCATATCCCTCTTGCATTAATTTGTTTAAGTTGTTTACAGTTGAGTCACTGGACTACCGTAGTGAACCGAAATCCTGACATGACCCTTCTCTATCTGATAGTTTAATTCTATTTCCTGCTTTTACTGCTCTTTTTCTCTACTTCTCTTCCTTTAAACCTTTAGTTTAGAAAACCAATTCAAACAACCCCCCATTTGTGACCAAATAGACGAACTTCTATAGATATCTTGCCTCCCTGAGGAGATCGGCCTGGCTTCCCTGGCTATATAGTTAGCTTAGTTAGTTTATTTTCGATAGGTATACGACAGACGTATTAAATTTTGGCGCCGTTGCCGGGGAGGCAATTGCCCTATCTGTCTTTGTTTCGTTTATTTTTTCCGTCTCAGGGAATTTTTATTCCTTGAGGCAGTTCTTATTTATTTTCTTTCAGTGCTGTTTATGCCCAGTCGACGTGTTTGAGTTAGTTTCACCGATTGAGCCAGAGAGACTATTCAGGCATAGACTCCGTCTGCAGAGAAAATCATGAAAGGAAGACTTGAGTACTTTCGAGCTAGAGCTACATCATTCTCTTTTCGCAGAAGACCAGTCTTTAGTAGAAGACATTCCTATTTTTACTGATCAACAAGTAAAGATGCCGAAACTTTCCAGTCACTCGGTGCCTAAAGCATCCTCAATTCCAAAGGGCTTCAATCTCCAGACTGAGGATGTGAATACATTCAACATCCGTCCTTCCTATATCAATCTGGTGGAAAGAAATCTCTATAGAGGTGTGGCAGGTGAAGACCCGAGGAAGCACATGGAGGTCTTTACAGATTACTGTACTACTATCCCCGCCACAAAGGGGGTAACTCAAGACAAGATTAAGGAGGTCTTGTTTCCTTTCTCTTTGACCGACTCAGCCAGGGAGTGGCTGACTGATTTGGACTGCACAGCTGCATGAGTTACAGATTGGGAGTCTCTTACTCTTGCCTTTTATAGGAGATATTTCCCTCCACAGTGCACCAATCAGCTGAGGGCCAAAATTACCAGTTTCAAGCAGGCTCCCGATGAGACTTTATATGAGGCATGGTCCCGATTCAAGAAATTGGTGAGGTCTATTCCTCACCATGGTTTTGACCCATGGTTTTTATCTAACCAGTACTACAATGGGCTGTACGATGACCACAGAGCCATACTTGATGCGTCATCTAATGGGAGATTCCAGGAAAACACCGACGATGATAAGGGATGGGCCCTTATTGAAGAGATGGCGAATCACAGTGCTGAGTATGGAAACCCGAGGGATGGTATTAGAACAGTTCATGCAGTCGATAAGCAGGTTGTGGCTCAGCTGAAAGCCATGAATGCTAGATTTGACAAGTTGGAGTTATATTCTGCTTGGGAGCCTCAGACGGTCCATATGTTTACTAGAGGGGAGACCGTCACATGTGAGAGGTGTGGGAGCAATGATGGTCACACTGTTGTTGGCTGTCTTATGGAGAAGGAACAAGTCCTTGCCTTTCAACAATATAGGCAAGGAGGGGGTTCCTATTACAACAACCAAGGGGCAGTCCATCCCAATTTGAGGTGGACTAGTCAAAATGTGCTCAATCCTACCCCTCCTCCGCACTAGCAGCAGCCGTATGTTCCTCCACATAAGAATCAACAAGGCTTTCAGAAGCCTCCTTCCTTCCCTCCTCCCAATCATGGAGCATCATCTTCTGGAGGGGTGAGTGAGATTGGTGAGCTAAAGACTATGCTGCAATCTTTTACAAAGCAGTGGCAGTTGAGTGATCAACAGAAACATGCATCCATCAAGGCACTTGAAACTCAAGTTGCCCAATTAACCGCGAACCAATCTGCAAGGAAACCGGGTCATTAACCGTCACAAACTTACAAAAATCCACATGAGACGGTAAATTTAATTAATTTGAGGAGCGGTCGTTCATATGAGGGAACGGAAGTGTTGAAATCAGACCCGAGGAAGGAAATAATAGCTGATGAACAGTGTTTTGTCAAGGGAAATGAGCTGACGGCGAAGAAAGTACTCGATCGACTAGTTTCTGGAGGTCGATCGAGTAGATTTGCTGAAGAAAGTGCTCGATCGAGTGGAATTTCTACTAGATCGAGTGAACAGGAAAAGCCAACTGCTCGATCGAGTGAATTTTCTACTCGATCGAGTGATGCTATTGAAGAAACTACTCGATCGAATGGTAATTTTGGTCGATCGAGTAGTATGGATAACAGACAGCTTGATCGAGAGCCTGCTACTGCTCGATTGAGTGAGAAATCACCTGAAAGACCTCGTTCGAGAGGAAAGAAGCGTCCAAAGGATACAGAGCTTGATCCGGCTGACACGTTGGAAGAGAGAAACAAGGGACTCGAGATACCCATCACGATTCCCTTCCCGAGGCGTCCGCAGAATACTAAAGCTAATCAACAATTCGGCAAATTTTCCGAGATCCTGAGAAGCTTGCAGGCACTGTACCATTCGCCGAACTGCTGACACAGGTACCCTCTTACCTTAAATTTATGAAAGAAATTTTATCGCGTAAGAGGCACATTAGTGATAATGAGACGGTAGCCTTGACTGAGGTGGGGACGGCCCTAGTTCAGAATAAGTTACCTCCCAAACAGTCAGACCCGGGTAGTTTTTCAATTCCGTGTCATATTGGTACCCATTTGATTGATAACGCATTATGCGATCTAGGCGCTAGCGTGAGTGTCTTACCGTTGTCTCTGGCTAAGAGACTGGGTTTGACAAAGTTTAATTGCACCAACATGACTGTCCAGATGGCCGACCGTAGTATATCACGGCCACTAGGTGTAATAGAATACGTACGTGTTAAGACCGGGAGGTTCTTTATCCCCATTGACTTCGTTGTACTTGACATCCCCGAAGATGCACATACCCCTATTATTTTGGGGAGACCATTTTTATCTACTGCCCGTGCAGTAATAGACGTCGAGGGCAAGACATTGACTTTTCAGGTTGGGGACGAGAAGCTGATATTCCATCAGTCTAAGTTCCGGAGGGCTCCTATGCAAGCTCAGCCTTGCAATGCCCTCTCTTCTATTGACCCTATTATTGACACTCCAAATGAAAATTTTGAGCATTGTGCTGCTATTGTTACCCCTCCGCCTTAGATTGAGAGCAAAACAGAGGAAAGTTCGTCTGTTTTCCTTGCTGCAGGTACAGATAAAAACAATGAAGGAGCTGTCAAAGGGCATTGTGCAATTAATGTCAGTCAAGTTGGGAGTGACAGTGTTACAGCCGGTGAGAAAGGAGCGAGGGTGAGAAAAGTTCGAGCATATGTGGATGTGAACTATTCTCCTCCGAATGATTCAAGTTCAACCTCATGGAAGCAGAAGAGGACGATCAATGTTGCTGAGGTGACGTCCTCCAATCAGGAGCCCTCCGAGGGGCTACTGAATTGCTTTGGGAAGTAAGCGGGGAAATGCCCCGTGTACCATCTTGAATAAACAATTTTTGAATTTCCGTTGAATTTCTTTTATTGCTTTTAATTAGGACAATTAGAATTTAGACAATTTTTAGCGTAGATAGAGACTATACTGTTACTTTGCGTATTTGGTATTTTGGGATATTTGTGCAAGTGTTTTTATGCAGGTTTGGGGAATTTTTACGCAAATATAAAGGAAGAATGACGAATTCAAGAGCTAACACGAGAAAAAGAGCTCGATCGAGTAGTTTTTGTACTCGATCGAGTGGATTCTGTTCGATCGAGTAATGTCATACCAGTCGATCGAGCAAAGCAGAAATGGGGAGTTCTCGATTGAGTAAATTTTTACTCGATCGAGTAGATGGATTATTAAAGTGCTCGATCGAGCAGTTCTAAACCACTCGATCGAGTAAAATGGGAATCGACACGCAGGGAGTTTCCTTTAACTTCTTTACTTTTGATTCTAATTTCATTTTTCCCCAATTTTTCGACTCTCCTCCTAGTTTGGGATCAAAAACACCCCAAATCCCCATTTTTCTTGCCCATATGCCAAATCCGTCACCTACATCTTGCTCTTTGCTAATTAATCATTCAAAGCCCTTTGTTTTCCCTTGATTTGTGCTGTTTTACACGGTTTATTAGTGGGATTAGGGTTTGCAGTTTTTCGATCAAAAAATCGTCATTTTTGCTTGTTGTTTGAAGATTAATTGCAATTTGTAGGTTCTTTCTCATCAAGTAAGTTTCTCCTACACCTCTTTGCATTTTAATTTCACTAATTTCGCATTTTTATGAGGTAAATTAGGTTAGGATTTCGAAATTCCTTGTTAGTCGAGTTTTTCGACTTTAACTATCATTGCTTGCCTTTATCTGTCTTGCTTGATGGTCATTCCCGTCTCCTCACCGTTTGTTGCATGATTAATTCGAACTTTGCGCGAAATTCGCGATTAGGGCTGATTTTCAGTCAAATTCTTCGACTGTCAACTGGGTTTACATGCTGTCACATGCTTAATTTACTCTAGTTGTTGCTTAATTGCTGTCATTGATGCTTGTCCCCGCCCCTATCGCTGATTACCTGCTGTCATTCGAATTTTTGAGGAAATATTGGGAATTTTTGGGCTGAAGTCGAATTTTTTCGACTATTTGGGATTTGTCATGCTGATTTTCATGCTGTTTAGCTGTTTTTCTTATCAAATCCCCTGCCCTTTGTATACAGGATGGATTCTAGCTCACTGCCCTCTACTAGCCAGACTTCTAGTCCATCCCTGACTGAGACGGTGGTCCCTGCTGTTACCACCGCCTCCACTTCGTTACCCGCAGCCCCGTGTTCTTAGTCTCTCTTTACCGCATCTTTTTTTACCCCATCTAGCACTGCTGCTAGCTCCGTTTCGGCTGCCACTTCAGTTACAGCCACCACCACTACTAGCACTGCTGCTAGTCTTTCTTCGTCAGTGGTGGCCACAACAGCCACAACCTCTACTCCGGCCCCGCTTTCACACACTGTGGCGGACTCACTGCGATTCTGTTTGCCTTTAGAGCGGCCCTAGTTCCTCGCACCGTCACTGGACGGGCTTCTACTTCGGGTTTTAGAGGCCGAGGTCGTGGACGTTCCCGTTCTACACCAGCTCCTCCTACCTCTACTTCTGCCGCTCCCTCCACTTCAGCTGTTTATCCTTCTAGCACGGTCATTGTTCGAGGGGATAACTCCCTCGACTCTCACCCAGACTACCCGCAGGTAATTTTTATTAATGGTGTACATCGTAAGAGGTTTTATCACCTCCTAGGCTGTGAGTTTGTACCTTCCCGGTTTTTAGATAAACCGGCACTTGAGAGACTCGGCATCTACGAGTCAGTTTGTGAGCTTCTACGGGGCACGAGGATGGCCGGACTCATCACTATAAGTGGCCGTAACTTTCTGGAGCTGAGTCTTGAGTTCCTCAGCTCCTTCACCTTCTCCTCCGGGGCACACGATGCTGCCCCTACTAGTCCTTCTGTGTCTTTCTGGTTGTTCAATCGGACTTTTCCGATGACTTTGGAGGAGTTTGGTCGCAGACTTGGACTTTCCTCTACGGGCGACGTTACCGCCCCTAGGAGGGTCATTCGTCAGCTTTGGCGGACCTTGGCCCAGACCACCTTTCCCGAGCGAAAGCTCGCACAGGTCCACCTTCCCCATGCCCGTTACTTTCTTAGATTGATGGGGAGCACCATTTTTGGCCGAAAGGAGCCGAACAACATCACCAACACCAAGCTCTCCATCTTGGGCGGTTACTAGAACATTGACTGTGAGGGTCCTTTTACCCTCAACATTGCCTATCTGACCGCCCAGTACTTTCAGGCCCAGGGGCTGAAGGAGATGGGATTTATTACCTGCGGTGGCATAGCCACCATTCTTGCCCGTTCCCTTTTCCCCGTCTGGCCTCGTGACTTGCAGTACCTCGAGGGAGAGAGGTATCTGAGTCTGGATGCCATGCTTTCTCAGCATTGGCTGACCACAAACTACCATACATGGAAGATAGACGGTTCCTTGTCTGTGGACCTAACTTGTGACACTCTCCCCCGTCTAGCCCCTTCGCCTACTGTCGCTAGGGGCGACCGACTGCCACCTCCACCGGACTACCACCTTCCACTCTGACCACCTCCCACTTTACCCGCCGCCAAGAAGTAGCGTAGACTTGAGACTGGAGAAGGGTCCACACCTTCTGGGAGTGCCCAGCCTTCCACGACTACTCCCATCCCGACCCCTACTCCCACACCTACTCCTTCACCCATCGTCCAGACACAGGCACAGCCGGTTCTACCAGCTACTTTCGTACCACCTCCACCCTTTGTGGCATCCGCGGTCATGGACCAAGGGCGCTGTGACGGTTTGTTGCTTGAGATTGCAGAGAGACAAGCTCATATGGAGAGGGACTTAGCTCTTACCTTACACCCTCTGTACAAGTACCACTTGAGGAGATACCGTCCGATCCCAGATGGTTGGCCACACCCTTCCTTTTACCGGTACCCACCTGAGGGGTACCCGGAGTCTGCTGAGGAGGAGGAGGACGAGGACGAGGACCCAGCGGTGGCAGCAGAGAGAGCTCGAGCTGAGCTGAGAAGGAGGAGAGAGAAGGATGAGCCGGAGTTCAGGGTGGAGGACATCCGTGACGAGGAGGCTGATGAGTAGCTACTGGTCTACTCACTTCCCCAGTTTTCTGGCTGGTTTGGAGAAGTTCGTGTTTTGTATGTATATCTTACTCCTTTATTTTTGTCTCCTTTTTATTTTATTGTTTTTATTCTTTATTGGTTGTATATTCCCGTTCCCTTGTATATATCTGCTGGTGTATGCTGGAGGACAAAGAGGGCGTTGTCCGTTTTGGTTTGGGGAGGGTATTGCATCCTTTTGAGTCTGCATTTGCATTTGTTTTGCATTCACGTTTATTTATTTTAGCTTGCATTGTTTATTTATTTCATTAAAAAATCAAAAAACCAAAAAAATTAGAAAATTTCAAAAATTCAAAAATATTCACGTTTATTTTTGCATATAGGTTGAGTCGGAACGGTAGATTTCCGTGATGATAACGCACTGTAACTTGTCAATTTTACTTGAGCCTTGCACTTCTTGTGATAGTTATTAGCTTTGTCATACGCATAGTCTACGAGTTTCTATTCAAATATAGCTGACTGTTTAGACTTGACCTAATAAATTGGCAAACTCCATAAATTGTGAGTTTAGAGCCCATAACTGGTGACATTCATGACCGGTTCATTAGGAATTGAGAGTAGTACTCCTTGCATAGCATGGTCATCATTTTTGCACTTTTATGACATTCAATTTCTTGTCAAATGCACACATTCGGGTTTGTGGTTGGTGTCACATGCAGGGAGGTGCTTGCAAATTTTCCCTTTTTTTTTATATTTTTCACCCATTTAGCTCCACATAAGCCAAAACTTGCATTTTTGACCCATTAGCTACATCCCAAACTAAGCCTGCCTAGTCAAGCTAGTTTAGTGTGTATTTTGTGGTATGATTTTCCGTCTGCAGTTTGGCGCGTATTTATTTGTATGGAGTTGGCGTAAATAGAGGAGGGAGAAATTGAAAAAGCAAAAAAAGGAATTGAAAAAGAAAAAGGAGTGGAAAACGTGAAATTGAAAAAAAATGAAAAATGAAAATGAAAAAAAAAAGAAGCTGATTCACGTGTACAGTGATAGAAAAAGAAAGAAAAAAAAAAGTTTCATTTGTTTGTTTTGATTCGTTTAGACGGTGTTAAAAAAGGGAAGTTTGTGACCGTCTAACTCCTTCATTCTCATTCTATATTTTTGAGGAGATTGTGTATGAGTTTAGTGAGCTGTGTGCCAAATGAAGGGCACTTGTACTTGGTTTTCCAGTCAGTTGAGATTCGGACAGTCTTATATGGTCCTGTTTAGGAACTAGCTTGACGCTTTTACCTCCACATTACCATAACTTGTTTTGCCTTTTCTCACCTGAACCTCACTATTCCCATATTATATGTAAGCCCTCGGCTGTGACGGACATTATTGGTTGGAGTGTGTGCATTAGTACTTGAATTGTCTTTCATTTTTGTTGCATGCATGCTATGTAGGTCGCAGTTAGGTGAGTGATTGTCTTTCCTTCTCTCTTTTACATATAACATTCACCCTTTGCTTCATGAGAGAAAAGTGACCACGAGAGAGTCCGATTTTGTTGGTCTTGCAAGGTCGATAGGTCAGCTATATTTCTGAACAGCTTATAACTCGTTTGCGTATTGACTGCTTAGCTATAACTGTTAGTTTTTGTTGCATTAAACTGGTTCAAGTAGACAAGTTAAGCTAGCTCTGAGTTATCATTTCCGTTCCATTAGTTGCATTTTAGTTTACTCGAGGACGAGTAAAGGTTCGGTTAGGGGAGATTTGATACGTGCATTTTATATAGTCTTTTTAGCCTATTTTAGCACGTATTATTGTGTACTTTTGTACTATTTATATAGCATTATGCCCCGAATTGGCTACTTTGGTTCGTTTTGTCCATTTTGTAGAAATGAACGCGAAAGTAGTGGAATCGTACCATTTTTCGTCCTTTTTACATGCATTTAGAGGAGACGGGATTTTCCTGAGTAAGATACTGCATTGGAGTGCGTGAAGGCACGTTTTACGAGGCAGTCGGGCACGGATTTGAGCTGAATTGAAGACAGAAGACTCGATTGAGTGGTTTTGTTAAGTCGATCGAGTGGTTTTTACATCCTTGGTTGGTCGATCGAGTGCTTTTCTACTCGATCCAGAAGTGCTGTAAAGAGGGGTTACTCGATCGAGTAACTATTCTACTCGATCGAGTAGATTGTCTGTGGTTTTGCTCGATCGAGTGGTTTTATTCCACTCGATCGAGTGGTTTCTGTTGGCGTGGGCTTTAATTAGCCCGTGAATTTATTTTAGCTTATGGACTTAGTTGTTTTTCTATTTTAGCATTACGTTACTAGGTTATTAGCATCGAATTTTCCTACTATCAAAGTTGATCTATCATTCAAGACTGCGTACTATTTTCTCCTTCACTGTAACTCTATTTTGGGATTTATTTCGCTCGGATTTGATTGTTCTTTACGCCGGATTCGCATGATTGTAATCTCTTTCTCCTTTCTAAATAATAAACTTCATTTCATTTGCTTTAATTCTTCGTCTTGCTTTATTTACTTTTTGCCCTAATTTACTTTTTATGCGATTTAATCATCGTTTTAATATGTTGAATGCTGGTTATTTATCTGCTGTTAGTTTTGATAGTATTAATAGCAATATGAGTAGCTAAATCTAATTCATGTTGGGATTAGGGGATCTACAGTAGGAAAGTGACGATGTAGTAAATAGGTTAGATGAATTAATTATGAGATTCTGTCACCATAGCAATTTAATTGTATTTTACCGACTTAGTTGAGTGCATGCTTCTGAGCCACCCTTTTATTCTGGCTAAAATTATTCATGGATCGAAAAATTGGACTAAATAGGCCTGCTATGAAAAGTAGACTACCCTGACGAGGATGAAAGTTAAGTTAGTGGTATTTTAGGATAGAAAGTGGACAGAAAGGACCTTTCCATATCCCTCTTGCATTAATTTGTTTAAGTTGTTTACAGTTGAGTCACTGGACTACCGTAGTGAACCGAAATCCTGACATGACCCTTCTCTATCTGATAGTTTAATTCTATTTCCTGTTAGAAATCTAGATTTCTATACTCAACATATTCATATATGTTATAATTTTAATTTAGTCATAAAATTAAAAGGTGATCTTATGCATGCAAACTACAAAATAAATAAAGAAGAAATCATCATCTCACATTGATATTTCGGTTTATATGGGCACAAGAGAGTTCTCCTACTCTCTTGTTCTTGAGCTTTTCTTAGTGGATGAACAAGGATTCAAGAAGAGAATCCCTCCCAAAAGTATTATACCCAAGATAACAACTTAATAAAATTAATATTATTATTACTAGAATAATACTAATTTTGTATTAAAATTGACCCAAAAATATTATTGGACTCTCTATTATTTCGGTTTAGAGAGAAGGAAGAGAAGGAAGAATTTTTATCTTTCTAAAACTCTAATTTTAGATGAATAATGAATGAATAATCTAAAATGTTTTTAGGTAGTGAATATTAGGTAAAATGAGGAGAAAACCCCATGGTTTTCTCCTCTCAAAAACCGGGTGGAATGGGGAAGGGAAGAGGGCCAATGCATGAACAAAGTGTTCTTCACAATGACCACTAGGTTTGCATGGCTAGTTTTTAGGTAAATCATTATGCTTACCACTAACATAATTAACCTAATATTTTCCTAATCCTCCCATTATTTCGGTTTATATGGATAAAATGGACTCCATTTTATCTTTGTCAAATTGTCAATTTGTCATATGTCACATGTCATATGTCACATAAAATTGTTATGTATTTTTAACATATTAAAAATAAACGCATTAATAAAAATACGTCATATACAAAAATCGACTTAGTAATTCATAATTACTTGTACCAAAATATTTTACCAAATATAAATCACAACATCTTGTATTTACAATAAATTATTCATTCAAATGCAATTGTTTCTTTAAACAATAATTTCATCCAAGTAATAAAACAATTCGATTACTTAGACCGTATCTTATTTAATCAAATTACAATGAGACACGTAAATATTACTTCCAAAATCTTCCGTCAATTTTAAGTAATTTAATTGACCCGTATCGTCATACGATCAATTAAATGATCAATTAAGAGTGTTACCCTTTAGGTATGACCTAAGGGGATCAACTGGTCACCACCGTTTCACGACAGTAATGTCAAACTCTAGTCAGCCAATCATTACCGATATGTGTGGACCAGTTGACAGTAAAATATTACTTCCCAATTGTATTCTTTAAAATGAGACTTAAACATGTGATCATTATGATCAACAGTTGTGATCGCATTATTGTCGGAGGACACATATTCCAACAATCTCCCACTTGTCCTCGACAAGTGTGCGTCACCAATTCTCTTGTCCTATTACTATCTCCCACTCAATGCAAGGTGTCTTTCAGGTCGTACTTGCAAGTGATCATATCGAGAGTGGTTTCCTCGATCTAGAGAACAACTGATTGACCGGAGTTATCCACCATGGATACATTCCGAGCGTGGCGACGCATTTCCAGTTCATTACTCCTCGAGTGGCCCTGAGATGTTGTTATAACCCTGACTAGGGGTGGACAATTCCTATCGCACTCATTCCCTTCGACTAGCCACAGCCATCATAATCCAAAATATGCCCATTTGACCCCATTTACGAAGGTCGTAGTAACACAAATCAAAGTTAATCTGAAACTGTGTCATCTTAGGCGAATAGTCTTTATTCAAAAGAATCGACTCATTCGAATACTATAGTAGCTCTCGCCACGACCAGGCTATATAAATTTGCCAGAACTCTATAAGCGGTCATAAGGCCCGAAAAAATGTTCCTAACAGTCTGCCTATGTGATCGACTAGTCATTCTCATATGACTCCATGGCACTTGAACTTGCCATCAATCGCATCACACTCTAGTCACTTCGATACGTCACCTCATGTAAGTAACTATGGGCAAATACAATGCTAATCCGTGTTCACTTTAACGGGGTTCAATTGTCTCTACAACCCGTTTGGATGTAACAAAGTATAAGGTGAGTTAATAATAACTCAAACGACAAATGTCGACATCACATTCCGGTAGTCAATACCATATTACAACCTTGTGATGCATATCGTAAGTGTGTAAACACTTGTTTGATTGCAATAGAAGTTTAACATACCACGTGTCCATGAGTTCAAACTTCTTATAATCGCATTTTCCTTTACGTTCATGTTATCTTCTCATAGCATGAACCTTACCAAGTAAACATCTAGGTTCCCAACCTCAGTTTTGGTTCTTTATCTTGAGAGAACTTCCTTGTCGATTATCACATAACAAACGAATTTGTGGTGAATGATATAACTTGTACTGATCAAGTACTCTACCCACACACAATGCACTAGGTATATGTTTTGTAGAATCTTGCAACAATTGTCAAGATGATTAGCCTAGCACTTCTCACAAGTCCTAGCATTATAGGAAAAAACTAGTTTTGAGTAACTTCTTATTCAACTAAGTATCTTTCCAAACTTCCTATTTCTCCTTTTAGCTTAAGAGCTTAGAATTTTCATAAATCCTTACATGTGTTCGAACTGCAATATGTGAAACCTCTTGACACACAACAGAGTCTTCTTGTCAAACACTGAAATCGCTCATAAAATTCTCCTCGAGAATTCATGACGTTTCATGTATGGCTTGCCAACGATCCATCATGCTCTTATGCATATGATATATTTTGGACATGTGCATGATTATTCTAATGGCGGAAACATTAGTAACCTTTAATCATGTCATCAACTATTCTTAGGTTCAAGGAACGACCATGACTGCTAATGGCCTTTCCATTTTCATTTACATGAATAACCCACGTTACTTGTTGATTCGATGTGTATGTCTCTATACTTATTCAACATCTCATGATGTGATTGGATTCATCATAGTCCATTTTCATCCAGAATTGAAAACTCAAATACTCCTTTGTGAAGGAAGGTATTAGCTCGTCATTATTCAATGAGTGATGAGTTATAAATTTTACAAGATGATTGCTCCCACTAAATTCCATGTCTACACATGATAACTTCCAACTCCCACTTAATTCCACATAATTCGCAATTGACTCCTCAATTGAGACATTTCAAGAATTGAAATATATATTGCTTTGTTTAAGTTATTTGAGATAAAACCATATATGTTCCCATCATATCCTTTCAAAATACTTATTTTGAAGTGGTCTCATCTTAACCTTATGGAAAGAGATTTTAATCTCTAACTCATTCATATCATAATGATGCGTAGCAATGTCATTGTTTAAATATAAATAATATCTAATACATGTCCTTCAAAATACCCTTTTCGGAAGGAGGTTTAACCATTTCATTTTCATAATGAGGTTAAGTAATGACATTTGCGTAGTTAATACTTAACTTAGCTATTAAGGATATCGGTATATCAATCCTTGCAACCTCTAGTCATAAATCTCATTTATTTTCTAGGATGTAACTTTGATTCATTTAGGCTCTTAAGTAAATATCAATGTTGAAACTATTGGTCAAAATTTATCATAAACTAGTCAAAGCTCTTGTTAAGACTTTACATTAGTCATTTTCTTCCAAAACTTTCTTTTGGTCTCCTCGTGTAGTTATCTTGAGAAAACATTCTCTTGATTACTTCACTTGGTCTCTTTTGTCATGTAGATCTCTTCGAGACCATAGATCTCATATATTGGGCATACTATATAAATAGATATACCTTTATTCAAATCATTCTCCCTTGCGTAGATCTCATTTACACAAGTACATAGATTTATCTTGGTGTTGTGTCCTCATTTTTCTCCCACTCTATCTTTAGAATAAATACACTAGAGATTTAAAGATAGTATATGAGACACAAATAATGATTTTTGAAGTATAAGGAGGACTATCTCATAGGTTGACTAATTGTTTTAGATTTTGTAAGTGTACTTGGTGATTAACTTTCCTTTAAGAGAGTTCATTAACTCAATATCACTTTGTAAATGATCATACACAAGTCTTTAGCTTGTGGTTATATAATGAATCCCATCATTATAGTTGTTAATTAGATCACTTTAAGTGAATAATCATATGTTTCTATGAACAAGCATGTCTAGACGAATTTTAGAATAAGGATAAAAATGATAAAATGGGTGACTTGGGTTGCAAACCAAGCCACCATTATCCAAAATACAACCAATTATCCAAAAAACATTTCCATGTCAAACACGGAAATCAAAAGGTTCTAAAATCCAAAACATAATTAAAATAAGACAATAAAAAGCGAAGCTTCATGGAAGCTATTCCTAGCTTCTCGATGGTTTCTCAAGCTTGCTTTTCTTTTCCCTTGTCCTTGCTTGGTGGAGGCCCTATTTACAATAAAAAGGGGATACATTATCACAACTTTGTATCACAATGCCATAGTTGAATTAGAAACATAAAAGAAAGGATAGTCATTTACCTACTGGAGTGATCTTTCCAGCCTTAATATCACCAAGGTATTTGGAACAATTTCTTTTCCAATGTCCAACACCATTACAATAATGGCATTTATCAAGAAGACCCTTCTTGATTTTGGAGGTGCTAGCTTCATAAGTCTTAGCTTTGGTGAAAGTGGGAGCTTACTTCTTACCCTTCTTCCCATTCTTTTTGAACTTCCCCTTGCTTTTGGTGCTTATTTTAAGCACATCTTTTGGTGGGTTCACATTTAACCCCATGTCCCTTTCGGCTTGCACAAGTAACTTGTGCAACTCTTCAAGAGACATGTCCTTGTCTTGCATGTTAAAATTCACCCGGAATTGAACATATGCCTTGACTTTGGATAAGGAGTGTAGAATCCTATCTACAATGAGTTCTTTGGGGATTTCAACCTTTTGGATTTTCAAGGTCTCGACTAGCTCCATTAATTTGAGCACATGAGGGCTAACCTTTTGGCCCTCTTTGAAGTCGAGATCAAAGAATGCCGCGGCCGCCTTATATTGGACGATCCGGAGTTTGTGAAAACATTGTCACAAGCTTGGAGTAAATCTCATTAGCGGTGCCCATGTTAAAGGCTCTCCTTTGGAGATCCGCCTCCATCGCAAAGATCAACACGTTTTTCATGGCGGCGAACTCCTTATGGTAAGCCTCATATGCTTCCCTTGTGGCGGCGGTCGACTTAGTATTAGGTTCGGGTGGAGAGGCCTCGGTAAGGTAACGAAGCTTGTCGTCACCTTGGGCGGCTAGTTTGAGTTGGGCATCCCAATCGGAGAAATTTGACCCATTCTTTTCAAGTTTACATCGATCCATAAAGGATCGGAGCCATGAAGTATTAGTGAGAGGCGTGGCGTTGGTGTTTGGATTTGCCATTTGTTATGAGAAATAAGAGCGGTCTACAAAACAAAATAGAAGGAATAAAACATATGTCGTTTTAATAATAATAATACTCGTAAAAATAAGTTTAAACAAGTTTTACTGCATTTATCTAGTGACCTCTACCCAACTTAGATAAATGATTCCAAGACCCAAATTCATATCGACTTAGGCACGGTAGGGCCGATTCATCCCTTATCAATATAACTCGGTGGATTAACGCTTAATCGATTATACTTTTAGAACTCTTGGTCGATAAAATTACTCTAATGTTTATCTATAGCCCGTAACACATGCGACTACGGTCACGAATACTTCCGTTGAGCTCAATCCAAATTTCGAATAAATGTGTCCATGATCCAAATCCACATCAACTTGGGCACGGTAGGGCCGATTCATCCCTTATCAACATGAATTCGGTGGATAGACATTTATCACCCACTTCCCCTACGTAACAAGTTTGGTACCCCGGTAGGGCCGAGTGCACTCCCTCGCGAAATAGGTTTTCATGGTTTCTACTATTTGGTAAGGCTATGTCTCAATTGATTGTTTTAGCGAGAGGTCATGTCAATTTATTATCTATCACGTTTTAAGTGAACTAAAGCGGTGAACTACGATAATTCTAATTGACACGGTCGATAAACTCGATTAAAAGATGATGCATGTTTTAGTTATGGCGATTTAGTGATGCATGCGACATATAAATAAAATGCAAAGCATAAAAAAAATCCTAGTATGGCCTTCCTAAAAAAAAAATGAAAATCTAATTAACTATTACAAATTCGGAAACCAACTCCATTGGTCCCTTGAACTTCGGTTCTGGCACACATCTCGAGGGAACACCGTCTTTATGTATCGCCTTCTTGAATGACACCGTCTTGAAGGAAATCCGGAATAAATAAATTACATAACAAATTACATAATTTTCTATTATACATTTGTAATTAAAATAAAATAAATCTATTAAATTACAAAACGGTGATACGAGATCACAATAAATTACAACCGAATCGATATTCCCATACATTTCGGGTAATATCAATGAAAAACTAAGGCCATACTAAGTAAAATTACATAATTCAAAAATTACATAAAATAAAATTATGACAATCATAAATAAAATGCAGCATTATAATATGTATAAACATGCCCAATTTTATGCTAAATCGCCTTTAAGTAGCCAATATCAATGATTTAACGGTTTTTACGGATTTGCGTGATTCAACCTTTTAAAATCACAATAAAATACATAAATTCATATTTATGCATAAGTTAATTACCCTAACCTCTTAGGACTCAAAATTAGTCTCCACTAACTATTTGACCATAATTAACTCATATTTCTAAAATTGTTCATTAATGGACCTAAAATTATAATAAAAATGCTATAAACTTCAAATAAATCACAAAAATCCAAATAAATTCAAAATTCAAAATTTAAACTTATGAACATTCTGGAAAAATACCATGACACTCATAATGTTCAAAAACTTAGGTTAAAATTTCGTAAAATTATCGGAAAAACTATGTTGCGGTTTATTGGATTTATCAATAAAAATCATAAAAACATGAGAAAAATTATATTCATAAACTTTTCAATTTTAGATCTGAAAAAGATAATAAAATACAACATGTGACATTTTTCCTTAGTCATAGAGTATGTTTTAGCAATTATTCACTAATTAAGTCACTATTTATGCTATTTTTCATCAAAAAATCATAAATCATGCATGAAGACTTCAATATAGCCTATTATTTTACACACATCTTGTAAAATTGCATGTGAAAACATACTAAATTTCTATGATCAGATTCGAAATTTATCTCATATTAACCTATTTTTCTTCTAAATCCGATTTTAAACATGAAAAATTCATATTTCGAGCATAAGAACTCCAAAAATTCTGACAATTTACAGGTCATCTAAAAATAATATATGTGATAACATATCCAAAAATCACTGGAAAATTCGAAGTTTAGCTAATTTTAGTCCGAATATGACATTTTAATCATAAAATCACATTTTTAATGCCATTATTTTATAAGATGAACAATAAAAATCCATAAATTAACCAAAATATCCTAAAAATATTTTAGAACCAGAAACTTTAATATGCATAATTTATTTCGTGATATATCATAATAACACAAATTTACAAGTTTTATATGTTAATCGTATAACTCGGAAAAATTATAACCGATTTGCATGCAAACAACCAAGGCTCTTGATACCGCTTGTTAGAAATATATATCTCTATACTCAACATATTCATATATGTTATATTTTAATTTAGTCATAAAATTAAAAGGTGATCTTATGCATGCAAACTACAAAATAAATAAAGAAGAAATCATCATCTCACATTGATATTTCGGTTTATATGGGTACAAGAGAGTTCTCCTACTCTCTTGTTCTTGAGCTTTCCTTAGTGGATGAACAAGGATTCAAGAAGAGAATCCCTCCCAAAAGTATTATACCCAAGATAACAACTTAATAAAATTAATATTATTATTACTAGAATAATACTAATTTTGTATTAAAATTGACCCAAAAATATTATTGGACTCTCTATTATTTCGGTTTAGAGAGAAGGAAGAGAAGGAAGAATTTTTATCTTTCTAAAACTCTAATTTTAGATGAATAATGAATGAATAATCTAAAATGTTTTTAGGTAGTGAATATTAGGTAAAATGAGGAGAAAAACCCATGGTTTTCTCCTCTCAAAAACCGGGTGGAATGGGGAAGGGAAGAGGGCCAATGCATGAACAAAGTGTTCTTCACAATGACCACTAGGTTTGCATGGCTAGTTTTTAGGTAAATCATTATGCTTACCACTAACATAATTAACCTAATATTTTCCTAATCCTCCCATTATTTCGGTTTATATGGATAAAATGGACTCCATTTTATCTTTGTCAAATTGTCAAATTGTCATATGTCACATGTCATATGTCACATAAAATTGTTATGTATTTTTAACATATTAAAAATCAACGCATTAATAAAAATACGTCATATACAAAAATCGACTTAGTAATTCATAATTACTTGTACCAAAATATTTTACCAAATATAAATCACAACATCTTGTATTTACAATAAATTATTCATACAAATGCAATTGTTTCTTTAAACAATAATTTCATCCAAGTAATAAAACAATTCGATTACTTAGACCGTATCTTATTTAATCAAATTACAATGAGACACGTAAATATTACTTCCAAAATCGTCCGTCAATTTTAAGTAATTTAATTGACCCGTATCGTCATACGATCAATTAAATGATCAATTAAGAGTGTTACCCTTTAGGTATGACCTAAGGGGATCAATCGTCACCACTGCTTTGTCTCACGACGAATGTCAAACTCTAGTCTGCCAATCATTACCGATATGTGTGGACCAGTTGACAGTAAAATATTGCTTCTCAATTGTATTCTTTAAAATGAGACTTAAACATGTGATCATTATGATCAACAGTTGTGATCGCATTATTGTCGGAGGACACATATTCCAACATTTCCTGCTTTTACTGCTCTTTTTCTCTACTTCTCTTCCTTTAAACCTTTAAATTAGAAAACCAATTCAAACAACCCCCCATTTGTGACCAAATAGACGGATTTCTACAGATATCTTGCCTCCCTGAGGAGATCGACCTGACTTTCCTAGCTATATAGTTAGTTTAGTTAGTTTATTTTTGATAGGTATACGACAGACGTATCAATTGCTATGCTGTAGGCGTCACAATGAGGACACTGTGATATTTAGGTTTGGGGGAGGAGTCTTTATTTATGTTGTGTGCTTTATTTATGTTGTGTGCATTTACATCAAAAATCCATAAAAATTAAAAAAATTCAAAATACAAAAACATGTTTTTCCTTTGTTTTTGAGTCGAGTCTTGGTGAATTAGATAACAATGATGTTAAATTGCATTGTTTTTGCATTTGAATCCCATTTAGTTGTCCATGTACATTGTTTTGACCCGTTATTTACGAAAATAAAGCTCATAACTCGAGTCTTAGCCGTATTGAAATGCCTTATATTGATTAGATTTGATACAATTATGTTGGTAAACTACTTAAAATTCTGACGTCTATAGAGCTTCCTAGGCCAGGAATATCAATAAAATGGTCTCATTGTCAATTAGGCTTGAGTGTAGTTTCTCCTTGTGGAATGTGTAATATCAAACTGCATAAGTGTGACATTGATTTCTTGATACTTTTATTGCTTTCATTTGACTAAGTACATATGGATAGGCGGTTCTTACCGTTCAAATAAGCCTTACATTACCTTTTGTTTAGCCGTTTGAACCCTTGTAGCCAATCTTAAATTACATCCTATAAGCTACAATCCAAGAATTTGCCTACCCTATCGGGACAGTCGCAGTTGCTTGTTTATCATGACTATTTTACTACTATGGTTGGGATTGGGACTATTATTGTCAATTGTGGGTGTAGTAGAATTATTTAGCAATTGTGTTGTATCCTTGTGTTGGAAAAAGAAAAAAAATATGAAGCAAAAGAAAAAGAAAAAAAAAGGAAAAAAGAAGAAAGAAAGAAAAAAATCGAAGAAAAAAGAGAATTGAAAAGAAAAGAAAATATTGCTTCATTTGGTTTTGTCAAGGATCAAAAGGATGGTCGTTAGAGTCTAATGCATTTTTGGAGAGCACTTCATTCGCTCTCATGTGTTGTAAAGTTGAGATCATTTCTCTCAGTTGGGTTCATTTGTTATTTTAAGAGTTGGTTTTGGTTTGGGTTCAGCGCTACAATTACCGTCTTAGCTCCACACATCCATAACGTGCTTTGGCACAAACCATTTATATTCCTTTAACCCATTTGCCACCCTTATTGTCCTTGATACATGTACTTTTGTCTACAAATTGTGATTGCATACTAGTTGGGGAAATCTCTATCACATTAGATTGCATTCATGTTTCATAAGTTGAGTGAGTGTTTTTGCTTCTTTCTATCTTCACATATAACTCACCCTTACATACTGATGAGTACATGAGTGAATCCACGAGAATCCGACTAATTTGTCTTGCAAGATCGAAAAGTATTTGGCATTTGTCTATAGTATGGTGACTTGAGACTTGAGCTGCGTTTTCTGTTACCCGTACCTTTGCATTTGTTTTATTGGTACACTTTGGTCATCGCTTTGTTATAGATATGGATAGCTTGAGATTTTTAATTGCATTAACATTAACTCTGAGTTATTTATTCGCCATTTGTATGATTGCCTTTTGTATAGTGTGTTGCTTCGCTTGAGGACAAGCAAAGAGATGGTTTGGGGGAGTTTGATGAGTCATAATTATATGCATATTTCACTACAAGAAAAACTATTTTGGGCGACAAAACGGTTTAGTATGGGCGACAAATTAATTTCTCGTCACACAATATTGTTAATATGGGCGTCGAAGTCAATTTTATCACTAAAAAGTGTATTTTGTGCAACGAAAGCCGTTTTCGTCGCCCAAATAATTTATTGGGCAACAAATAACTCTATTTGTCGCTATTGCACAATATGGACGACGAAAATTAAAGTCGTTGCCTTTGAAGTATCCAATGGACCACGAAACACAAATGTTTATCGTCCTTATCCAAAAATAAATGGCGCTAAACATTCCCTCCCCAATCTATACAATATAATAATACAGAAACCAAAAACACTTTTTTTTCCCGCCTAAGCAAGAGACGTCTACCCCAAACACTAATTTATCAACCCTATACATCTGGGCCCACTTAAAAAACAACCCCACTAATCCCACGTATTAGTCTACCACAGTCCACAAGTAACAAAAATTCCTATTTTGCCTAAAATATCTGTCAACGTGCATAACTAAAATATATTCTTTTATCATTTCAATTATAAAAAATGTTTATACTAACAAAATCTTTTGAAACAAACTTTAATTTGATTCATATATAACAACTTTTTTAGCTGATTCATTTAACAATATATTCGGGATACACTTATATTTAAAAAAGAATTTTTTTTTACCATTTTAGAAGTATAAAAAAATTTACCCTTATCCTATATATGCAAATAATTTCACCCAAATACATACATCATTCTCTCATGAGTCACGACTATCATCATTATACTTCACACCATATTTGAAACAACGTTCAACAATGGAACCAAAGAAAGTGAAAGGTGACAGACAATTTGGAACTCCAACAACTAACACTAAGCGCCAACGTATTGCACAAACTAATCAAGGTAATTATACTGTGAACTACATAGCTAAAGTTTTAAAGTTGTCATATAAATTTGTTGTATTAAGTATGTTACTGAAAATATATTTTTAATATCTTAACCTTTTATATAGAGAATGGAAGTATCAGTTGCACCAATCCTACCAAGGGACGTCGTATAGTGCTACCTTCATCATTTACCGGTGGGGCTAGATACATGATTCAAAACTACCAAGATGCCATGGCTACCTCGGATGACTTTGAGCTTTTCAGATACTAATACATTGCCGCATAGTGCTACCTTCATCATCTAACTCGCATTGGTAGGAATTTGGTGTTGCATGTACATTTTGGGACACGATCTTGCGATCATGAATATTTATTTTCTGTGCCATGAACAAAAAGTTGCCAATAATCAGTAAAGACGATGGATATACCCGAATTTCCGATAATGATTTTGGTAGTAGTAACAAAAATTCCTATTTTTTCCGTTATTGCATGTATAATTTAAGGATCCCATATCTCACTAACATGAAAATTAATGGGGTAGACACATGATGAGGTTTGATGATTTGCCATTTTTTATGCCTGACTATTGTTTGAACTAAGATCAAATTTTGTTAATGAACATGAAATCTGTGCCACTGATGAATGTATTTGAGCATAGGGCAATTTTTATAATATTAAAAAGTGAAAAGTTAGGAGATAGGGGAGCAATGGGAGACGGACAAGCTTGAAAGTTATGAGTAATTAATTGAAAAAGTAAATGGTGATCCTCTCTATTATCTATTCCTCTTCATTACTTATCAATGGATACGATTTAATTTCGAGATAAAAAGGACGGCCTAGATTTACGTGCGATATGAAAAAATTGAGATGGGTATTGAAGTGTCTGGATGAATCTGATCCTTTATTTTGACCCCAAATGAAATACTAACCATTAATTAGTAATGGTTAGGTAATTAAGAAAAAAGTAACGGAGAGAATCTTAACACGAGATTGAGAGTGCTCTTCTCTTTGATGTTGTTCACAAAGATTATTTTATCATTTTGTTATAATAATCGCTATGAATTAATAATTACACCCTCCATATTCATTTTCATTTTTAGATATTTTATAAATAATTGGAAAAATGGAGTAATAAAGAATAGTCTTGCCTATTCTCATTGAAGACTTACAAAATCCGTCTCTTCAAAGAGACCTCTCATAAAGAGTAACTGGGAGGAAAAATGAGAGGGCGAGTTGGAGAGGAGTTATAAGAGGTCACAAGCTGAAAACGGTCACAAGTAAGACAAATTGTTTTTAATATTATCCCTTAAATAAGGAATGACACACGGTGTAATTATTATTGAACAAGTAAAAAATTACCTATATTATGAAACGGTGTTGCTCTTTCGCATACGACATTTACTCTTTCACATACAATTGTTCACAATGTTTCCAAACACTACCCTCCCCCTCAACAAAAAAACCTTGATTTTTTTTTTCCTTCTCCTAAAACCTAATTCAATTTCACTCAAATTCTTCAATTATAAATCTTAATTTTCATATTCAACAAGCAACTACTTCTATTTGTTAAAAAATTACATTATTATGCTTTGTATTACACAAAAATGCATGTGGCCGTAGGCGCTAAAGGTATAACGCACAATACAATTGGCAAATTTCAATCAACTTGTCA
Organism: Silene latifolia; assembly: GCF_048544455.1. NCBI lineage: Eukaryota > Viridiplantae > Streptophyta > Magnoliopsida > Caryophyllales > Caryophyllaceae > Silene > Silene latifolia. The sequence goes on from NC_133538.1 coordinate 409,064,372, forward strand.
TTTAAGACTTAATTGCTTGTCAGATTGTTTAGGACACCATTTCTTTCGGTAAATTTCTTTCGCCACTAATTCAATATGAAATGACCAATACAATCTCTATATTGCTTATCAATTTGAGATTTTAATTAAATAGTCATTCAAGACTTAATTGTCTTGTCAATTTTTTTTTGAATGAATGAACTCTAATTAAGAGAACATGGAAGTTGAACGATCTGCGATGGGAGTTGACGGGGTCATGGTGGTGTGCAAGCATAGTATCGAGATTGACTAGGGTTGCGTAAAGGATGGTTCGTTGGTGGAGTCGTGGTTGTGGTCGTTGGTTGTGGTAAGAGGCTGGTGTCTCTGGTCGGTCTATGGTGGACGGGTAGCCAGCGTGTAGGATGGTTGGTGATACGGATGGTTTGTGTTCAGTACGGGAAAGGTGGTGGTGGCTGTGATGGGGAAGAGGTGATTGATTTCTTAAATAACTACTCCGTATAATTGTAGCATGAGAGATGAGGGAGAAAATTGACAAAAGTGAAAGGGATAAGATGGTAATTTGCGTATGTGAAAGAGTAAAATGCGTATGTGAAAGAGCAATACCCTTATGAAATTTTTATTCCAACAGCCATCTTTATCACATGTTCATTTATATATACCCGTGCAATTTTGCACGGGTCTAAACTAGTATTTCCCCTAAAAATAAACTAAATGAGAACCAACTCTTAATTCCCACCACAAACCTAAAAATTGGGTTGACAAATCATTTTACCACCAGTCTTAAAATAAAAACCCTAATTTTTCACTTTGATCCTACTTTTTGACGATAATCCGAGCATTTGCGGTGAATTTAAGCTCTGTCTTGGCATCAACTAAGCAGGTGAGTTCATCACATTTGTTATCTTTGTTCCCAAATTTAATATGACTGTTATAAATTCTGGGTTAGAGTAATTATTAGTGAATTGTGAGTTTGAATAAGGTTTGTTTTTAATGGGGAACTTTGTGTTTTACGGTTTTTTAAGAGTAAAGATGAGTCATTTAAGTTAATTGCTTCCCTTACTTGTCAGATTATGGGTGTGTATTTGTTGACGCTGCTTTTTTTTGTTAGTTGTTACTTGATTCATTCATCTGATATCCCTTAATTTGTTATTATCAATTAATTTTGTCCCTTTCTTTTATTATTCATTAATTTGTTATTCTTTTATTAATGGGATTGAGCAATTGTGGATTTTAATATGTGAATAAACATGGTGTAGTGATGTTTTGGATATGTCGTTTTTCAATTTTTGATAATTGCAAGCGAAAAGCCGAGGATTTTTCAACCTTTCAGAAGTCTTTTTCTTTTCTAAAATGAAAGAGGAGACGGAATTACAAGCTTGGTCACAGCTTTTCGGATGCGCAAAATAAACAAACTTAAACAAAATTATATGGATGAATAAACAAGAAGATCATGATGGTAAATATAATACTTTGGCAGTACTAGACAATCAAACCAGTGCCTGCTTGATGGTAAATTGGTGAACGATCTAAAAGCTTTACAGGTGAGTGTCGTCCCACTATGGATAAAATGAAGAGTTGACATCTCTACAATAAGATGAAAGGGTAACAGGCTACAAGTTCATGTCTAGTTGTCTGCTTTGGATTTTTACCTTATCAAAACTATCGTCTTGCTTTTCATTAGAGAGCTTATAAAACTGGGTTTCTTTGATAAATTGTGCCTTTCTGTTTTCCTTAGTTAATTTTCTAAAGAATTTGATTCAACTCAGTCTAGACTAAATTAATTCGTTTGATAGAGTTTGCTTTTGTATTGGTTCTTATATGTATAATTCTCAATACTATAGTTGAGTAAGTTTTACTTAAGACGTCTCACAACCATTTTTCATTTCCAACTTTATTATAATTCATTGTAAGAGTTGTCTTAAGTTAAAAATGTCTTAAATAAAAACTTGTGTGGTCTTAAATGTTATAATGACAAAAAAAGCTATTTTGCAATAGCTAAATGTTGTCTCCTACGTAATATATTAATATGAGAGAGTAAAAGAGTAATTGTTGTCGAATTTTTCTCTGGTTACTTATTTTTGTAAAGCGGTGACTTTATATCATATATATAATTTATTTGTTAATGCCTTGCTTTCTCTTGGATGCTTAAGAATGAATAGAGATAGAAGTTGGATGAATCACAATGGTGTAAAGGATAGGCGAAAACCGGAGTATAAAGCAGGTGTCGACGAGTTTTTAGAGTTTGCTTATAGAGATAAGAATGTTGAAACGGCGTTGAAATGTCCTTGTTTGAATTGTAGATTGGGTTTGGCCCAAAATCGAAAAACAATGCAGTGTCACTTACTAGTTTATGGTATTGATTCTAGTTATAACCCATGGGTTAGTCATGGAGAAAGTGAAGAGTTAAATGATAATAGTGAAGATGAAAATGTAGGGGAGACTTTAGGTAGTGAGGATGAT